>NW_020210672.1:0-37462 GCF_003070985.1 Temnothorax curvispinosus | reverse complement strand
GTTCGAATCGATGAAAATACGCATATGGGCTTTAGGTTATATTGAATGGCGCGTCTAGCAATTTTTATTTGTTTATTTTTGAATTAAATTTTTATTGTTTATATTGTAAAGTTTTATATTAAAAGTTCAATATAATAATCGTGATCAAAACGCTAGCTGTCGACATAGAGATTTTTTTTAATTTCAGATTTGTTTTGATTCGATATGTATTTTAATTACTAAATGTATATTTCAATTGCTACGAATAAACGCGCATAAAAAAAATACGAAATTAATTCATAAGTTAATGAAGTTACTATTGTTATTATTAATTATTAATTTCGTACTTAATTGATTTAATTAATGTGGTCTCTTCGTGACGCGTTCGTGTTTCGTGCATCATATAAAAGCGTAAAATCGTACGCTTATTGCTGGCGATGATTAGCCGCTAGCAAAAAAAGTATTTCTGGCTATAATATGAAGCCAGAATACGGCCAGATACTACAAAAGCTGGCCAGAAGAAAGAAGATGAAGAGGATCTTACAAGGTAGGTTGGTGTACAACACCAATCGAAATATACAAAATATAGGTAAATGTAAGCTTATAAGATTTTATTTTATACGTGCGATTGCACGTAATCAAAGACGGGAAGATGCCGTCTCGAATTAAAAATCTTTATCCCGCGTAAATTAAATTCCTAATAAAACTTCTAAATGGTCTCGCGTAAATTAAACTTCTAATAAAACTTCTAAATGTTCCCAATTTAAAACAAAATTCACGTACCTACTTTTTTCTGATTTCGGGTAATTGCGGTAACTATTAAAGTATACTAGATAGAGATATGAATAGGTAGGAATACGGGTAAAAATTAGATAAAAATCGAATAGAGAGGTATATAAGGAAAACGAATAAGCAAGGGTACGGATAGGTAGGGATATGTGCTGGGTGATTTTCGATAATAGAAGGAAATATCTTAATATTTTAATTAATATTATAATTGTAAGAAAATTAGGTAGGAATAAGTAAGCTTACGGGTATAGGTAGGAATAAAGCGGGAGGGTGTGATTCAACAATGAACAAAAATTTTGCCAATACTCTATTTTATAATCGACAACGATTGGCTATCAGTGTCGTGACAATTCGACCATTGGTTTTGGTCGGATTAATTGCCAAGATGTTTTGACCATTGGTTATTATAAATTGATGTAATTTGAAGCTTATATATAAGAGCATCGTAATTTAAATAATTAAATTTATTGCAAAAAATATTACCTCAGCCAGGGTAATATTTTTTGCAATGAATTTAATTATTTAAATTACGATGCTTATATATGAGCTTCAAATTACATTATTTACATCAATTTATAATGACCAAAACCCATGGTCGAAACGTCTTGACAATTAATCCGACCAAAATCAATGTTCGAATTGTCACGACACTGATAGCCAATTGTTGTCAATTATAAAATAGACTTTCTCAAAAATTAATTTTCTTTATAATTTTAAGAAATTTAAATTTATTCGTGCAAAAATGTAATAATATAACGCTAAGAATTATGTACAAAATGATATATACTGTCGCGAAAATTGTCAATTGTATATAATTGTATATGTATAATATAATTAAATTGTACATATCTAATGTGTGTGAACTGGATTATACGAAAATGATACATTTTATTCAGTTATTGTGGCTCAAACTGAAGCTTTGTCTGTATACTTTCACACAACACTATTTGCTGCAAAAATATTTTTTTCAAGATATTACAAAACATGTCAGTATTGGAAATACTTTTTTCTATGATTGATGATGATTGGTTATTTGATTTTTGTAAAATATAATTTTGCATTTTCACTATTTTGTTTAAAAAAAAAAAAGGGCTTTTAATTAGTAGATAATTTCGCATTTATAATCTAATAAACAATGCAATAATTTTTTATGTTTTTATATTTAAAACTGTTTTTGCATTTTTTATTATCTCTTTCCGAAAATCATAGTTCCTCTCTGAATTAATAACATTCTGCCTGCGTTTGTTTATTCACATTGGGAGTTATTGGGAAAATAAAATCTATAATACACGTTATGTGTATTATATATTTTATTTTCCGAATAGCTCCTAATGGGAATAAACAAACGCAGGCTGTGTATGACATGATAAAACAAGCGAATAGTTTTCGAAAACATACAACTGAAAGTTGCGTACTGCTTAAATTTAATTAAATATGTCAAACGTGTGCCATATGTCAAACGTGTGTGTCAAACGCATTATGATACATACGTTAAATAACACTATATTATTAATTAACCATTATAAAAATCGTGAAATATGAGCGACTTTGAAGGAGGAACAAGACAATTATTGACCATTCCGCCGGATTTCGTGCCCTACATAGAAAAACACAGATTATATGAATTCTTTTATGTAATTGAATTACGTCATTTTACTGCACTCAAATATTTCATTGAGATTAATTGTGTTACATATATAAGTGTGTTGCATTTTACATTATATTATATTATTATTATATTACATTATATTATTTAATGCATTGCATTATATCATAAAAAAATTTATAGGAATTGGTGACGCAATTACTGATCCAGCAGCCAGAAGACCCAATAATATTTACAAAACAATGCGTCCAACATATTGTACGAAAGCGAGATATTCCCAGAGTTATCCTTATAGCTCCTCCGAGCTTCGGTATTCCGTTAGCATGGTCAACAATAATATAATTAATTGCATATATTATAAGATATATTCTTATAAGGAACTACCTCCATTACATTCGTATATTTAGCAATAATCATATTTATAAAATGTAATAAACCAATCACTTTATTTTAAGAAGATCTCTAATATGTGTACCTACATATTATTCTCAAAATTAATGAAAAGGAATTTTTTCTCTGTCGGCATAGATAAAATAACTCTCGCGAAAATTCTACAGGAAGAAACTGGTATTTGTCCTGTCACTCTAGAGGACCTTTATACTTTATTTTCTACTGAAGTATGCTGTTACCAATTTATCTACTTCTCCTACAATGCCTTAGGAAGTTGCAAGGATTCCTCTTTTTTAATGTTATACCAAATGTTTGTTATAATATATTTAGAACACATGTCGTTGCTATGATGCTAATGAGATCGCGATAAGGTTAAAGAGAATGTTAATGTCGGGAATACTTCATGAATCTGGATGGGCATTAGTCGGTAATTTACGTACATTGATTATTCCGTTTTTTGATTATTCATTATGTTAAATAAAGGTTGATTTTGGATTATTTTGAAATGCTGCGCTGTCTCATTGGAACAACTATTATAAATCCTACTATAAGAAAAGTGTAACTAAAAAATGTGACTAAATTTCTTTCTTTATTTTTCTCGTAAATACATAATCTGCTGTACAGATATACCGAGGAGTAAAAAGGAAGCACGTGCAATGCAACGTGTCGGCATAATACCAACACACGTGATACAGATTGTACCACCGTGTGCAGAAGACGAGATTCAAGAAAAAAGTATATACTTACTGGATAGACAGTATTATTAATCTTGCCATTTCTTTCAAATCCATTCAGATTTATCTCCATTTTTACAAAACTCGTTCTCTCTGTAACCATAAATCATAACATTCTTTAGATTAATGATATTATTAATATTTTTTTTCATATTAATTGTATTAATATATTTATAAAATATAAAACATACAAAGATATCGAACAAAAGTCAAATTAAAAGAATTGTTTCGATTGTTGAAAGAATTGCAAATGTTAAATATTAATCTTTACATTTTTTATGTAAAATTTTGACTGCTTCTAACTTATCCTATTATAAATCTTATTTATTTTTAGAAGATGCAAGACAATACGATTATAAGAAGACTCTTCAAGGTCTACGTGAAGCTTATGCTAATTTTTTAATTGTTAGTTGTGGTTCTTTGGCTTTGTAATATTTATTTATAATATTTTATTACTAAGTTAATATAGCATTTATTAATATATTATTAACATATTAATAATATGTTAATATTATACATAATATTTTAACAAAATAAACTTTTATTTTGCAGTTATTTTATAAACTACCCGAAAGTGGTAATTAATCAATTCTATATTAAATGCCATTAATTTTGTTATGAGATTATTAAAAAATTTCACTTTAGGAAGTTGAAGCTGGCACTAAGACAATTCACGGACTGGGCAAAGATTGCGCGACATTAATAAAAGTTAGAAGAAAACATTATGGAGCTCCATCGCTTTTTCGTATCGCTCTCATAGGTCCTCAAGGATCAGGTCGTCGTTCTTTGGCAAAACATATATCTGAGAGATTTAATCTTGTTTATGGTAATGTGTGTATATATGTATGTACAGATATTCCCCGTTTTTTTAAAGTTTGCTTTACACTGCTCTGCTTTTACAAAAAACCTACATTTATAAATTTTCGCTAATTGAAAGGAATTCAAAGAAGATTTTCGCTCTTACAAAAGAAGTCCCAAATAAATTAATAGTAACTGCTTATTCACTTTACATAATTTCGCTTATAAAAAGTTTCATATACAGGAACGCTTTACTTTTGGATAGCGGGGAAAAACCTGTATATATATATACATGCATATATAATATCCTTGCGTTTCTAGTAACTTGTTAATACATATATTTATTCTACAGAGATGTTAGATATAACATTTTATTAGGAAGATGCATTGTATTTTGTAATATTATATTTTATTCTTTCTTTATCAGTGATGATTTTTAGTAGACAGATTTGTCTCTCACGATAATATTTTGAACAGAAATACGTTATATATTTTTGCAGTTGACTTTGATAATATTTTGGAACAAGCATGCTTGCGAGAGACGGCTTTAGGCGAAATGCTGCGATTATGCGAGCACAAATGTAAAGAGAAAGTAAAGTTAGAAGCGCGAGTACAAATAATCGAGGTGTGATAATAGCTTGCTGAGAAATATAAAATTAATTTGTCACGGTCACTGGCATCGTCATTATTTCCAGCAATATGTACTCGAGGATGACTGTCTCAAGAGAGGATGGATTTTGACAGGTTACCCTAAAACTGTGGAGGAGTTCAAACTCTTGGATATGATATCTACGCCACCCAATAGGTAAATCTCATAAGTAGCTACAATTCCACAGAAATCCCATAATACTATCATAATTACGATTTTCGAAATTACATTAAGAGTAATTGTCCTAAAAATGGACGTACAAATGTGCGGAGAAAGTTTTTTGAATCGTCAATGCGACATTATTACTAAAAGCGAGCACGATCTCACATCGTGCGAGTCTCCGGCGACGGATCCAGATTGTAAATTAGATGTTTATTCCAATGATTACAAAGACGTCATCGAACAAGATGTAACTATACCACATTACCTTCCAAAATATTCTCGCTCAAGATATTTATATAAATATAATACTTTGTTTTATTCTCTGGTTGGAAAAACATATCTTACAAATTATAAATCTTTTTTATTAACGGTTAAACCGTGTTTTTAAATCTCTCTTATCTTTTAGATGTAAATTGTATTTATATATGTCGATTTATAATTATACTTTTTATTTTACACATATACACGCGCGTTTTTGAAGCATTATGTTTTTTTAAAAGAAAAAGTTTTACAACTTTTAAATTTTTAATTAAAATTATTTCGCTGTTTTATTTGCTAAATGTAGCTTCGGGAGTACGAAGAAAATATAGATGCCATAATGCGATACGCGGGGAAAACTGCGTCCGTAATAGACGCGACGGGTGAGAAAAAGTGCGTGAGGGAAAGACTGGAGGCCTGTCTGATGCGACCAGCACCGTCCGCGAAACCCAGGGTTCCCCAACCACCTCCTATGATCGATCCAATGAGCATAGAATTCGATCCCGATGACGAACCCGACCCGAGCATTTTCGATGACATACGCGCACCAGAGCCTAAATATTCATTTATTTAACCCTCCAAATCATTCTTGTGTAAAAAAAAATAAACGTAAATAACGAATAACATTTCAGTTTGTAACGTGTAAAACACTCACAACAGTTCTTCAACCATTAAGTATAATTTTTATTAATTTGCCTCTCTCTATAATACATAGATTCGCTGTAATAGAACTTGGAGAAATGTCCCATTTCTCTTCACACTGAGACCTTATTTAGAATTAAATATTCCATATCTTTTTTACTGTTTTCTAAACTGCATTTTAATTATTTTATCTCAAGATGTTGAAGATCCAATGAAAATCCGAGTTGAAGATCTGTAAGCTATCTTTATAGCCCTAATTCTAATCGAAGGATAATATTATGTGTATAAGATATCTATTACTACGTTTACGCGAGCGTTACTTCTGTAGTAACTTACGATATATCACTCGTTTACGCAAGTAAATTATCGTAAGTTACTACAAAATCCCGTTTACACGAAGGAAAATCCCGTTTATGCGAAGGAATTATCGTAAGTTACTACAGAAGTAGTATATGGCCGGTATTCATAGTCAGATCTTATTTCAAGACTGTCTTAAGTAATATCTTCAGATATGCTAATACGGCTCTGTGATTGGTTAATAACATCTTAAAATTGTACTTAAGACGGTCTTAAATATAAGAACCAAATACGAATCTCTTTACGACAAAGGTAGGAAATCGGACGCGCTCCTGGAAAATCCTGCGACCCTGGCACGCGAAGCATCCCATCTTCGCGACGTCATAACGCGTAATCGCGCATAAACGATTATGACGATGGTTATAACGATGTAACATTACGTAACAATAGGAGCGGTGACGTAACACAATCTAGGTTTCGGCATCAATAGTAGGGGCGGATAAAATTTCTTCTGAATAAAATAAAAACTTAAGTTCTAAGATTGAATATTTTCATATATTAATCATTTAATTAAATCTCGTAAAGATTACATTAAAATAAAATAATAATCTGTGTCAAAAATTTAATCCATTTTTTTTAAATTCCGTGTTAATAATGGTTTTATTAATTTTCCTACATTACAGAATTAGAGTTTTGAATATTTAGAATGATAGTTTTTTAGGCTAAAAAGTGCTGAGACGAAAATTCAATTTATAAGACAGTTTACGTCATTATTAAATTCGGAAAGAAATTATTAAAAAGTGTAGCATTTTTTTCTGATTAAAAACAGATTCACGAGCAGATAGTTTACTATAATTTTTTGGCACAAGCAAATAAGGTGACAGTGACGTAGATAGTGCGTCAGCCTTCTCGGGCAAAGTTCGAGCTATCATCCCCAAGTGAAAGTCAAAAACCATCTTTTACATTCACCTTTTTACCTCGAAGTATGTTGTCTCTAATTTTATCTGACAAATTTATTTATACTTTAGGTTTTGCTTATTTACAACAAATATTTTTATCATTTCTTTTCTAAAAGGAGCTCAATTCACTCAATATTTATTTAAAAATTAAATTATGATAAATTAAACAATATTACAATGTTATAATTTATTCTAAATCATCACAGAAGCCAAAATTCGATTTATAATTTTATTTAAAACCAAATATTACTGCAAATTTAGATATTAAAAGCTATTTTATAATTATTTATCCGAGTTTTATGTAAAATAAGATTATTATATTTTTTGGATTTAATAAAGATTATAAGTTATTATACGACATACTTTTTATTTCACGTGTCAAATGCATACGCGCATACGTTATATAATAACGACGGAGAAAATTATTGTCGAGATAAAGAGAGCGTCGCGTATAATCGTATTTGGGAAGTTCAAAAGCGCCGAAGCGAGACAGATGCGAGTCAAATTAAAGCCGCAACGGCACCCACGCTAATGCCCGTAATTGCCTCAAACGCGAAGCATATTTCCGGATCAAGGATGCATGGAGGCGGACAGGTCGCTTACGCGCCTACACCCCGCACGAGAAATTGCTCGCGAGGGATGCGATCCTGATAGAATCGCCCTCCTGTCGCCAGGATACCTGTTTGCGTTATACAGGTTTCAACACGATGGGATGATTTTGATACACCTTTCCTATTAGGAAATCACGAGTCATGCAAATCGCGAAAAGAAGATTTAACTGTTTAATTTGGGCATTCTTGAAGTTATTAAATATGATAGGAATATATATTGCAAATATCGAATTATATGCTATCGGGATTTTATGTTACTTTTTTAATAATTATAATCAATACATTAAGATAATATACCATAAATTAATTGCGAGAAAATCTTAATTAATTATATACTAAAAACGTTTGTTATTACCGTAAATATTTCCATTCCTATATAATAAATACATGTATACCTGCAAGTATACACGTGTGTTTGGAAGAAAAGTTAATATGTTCACACTCGACAGAGCTCGAAGGTGTATGCTTCGTTCTTTTCAAAATAAAATGTCCTGCGGGTAACAAAATAAACACTGAAACGAATGGAAATGTTAAAGCTGATAATGACAGTATTTAACAATGAGTAAGCGATATTTTCCCTTAAAAGTCGAACGTAACGTAGCTATATATGCACATGCGAGAATAAAATATGTAGATAAAGGTATTGCGCTACCTTCAAATGACAAAAACGTGACTGTGCTATTCTTATTTCAGAACTTCCTTCACAAGTGCTTCACTTTTTATGAAAGAAAAATGACTGATAAACTCTTCCCGGAAAATCGATATAGTGTAAAGGTATATTTCTCATTAAGAAATTTGTCAAATTGCGAGTGTTATGATCTCACGGTATTACGTATCGTTCCTACGTTAAACGAAATTACATAATGCGCTAAAATTTATGCCAGAAAAGGGAAATTCATAGAATGTCTGATCGATCACAATAGGCAAAGGAGGGGATAAGCGTACTCTCGTCGATTGCTTCGACAATCATTCGTGTCCTGAACTCAGCTAAGTGATGATCCGTATAGAGACTCAATATTTAATAGGTCTCAATAGAATCTTACTGCTCGCTATTGGCTTGTGGCCATATCAACAATCCAGACTCACTCGATTTCAATTTAATCTTCTCTTTACTATTTTGATGACGAGTATTATATTTCAAGTAAGAAGCAATATAACACACAATAACACACATTATTGTACGATGAATTAATACATAACAATCCTTCACTAACAAATAATAATTTATATCACTCTATATTATCTATAGTATAATTATTTATAATTATATATATTTATGTAATTTATAAATAAATATAATTACAGTTGACAACATTTATAACAACATTAAAATATACTTCAGATCTCATCGCCATGGTTCTGTCTTCCGTATCTTTTTTTATTATTTGTATAATAATATATTACTCATTTCGTGTTAATATCAAAGTTGTAAGTTCATAGTTTGGGATGTCTGTTAAATTTTTATTATTAAAAAAATAATTCTCAATATATTGATATATGTATACAAAAGTAAAAGTATACAAAGATAGCATATAAAGTTACTGAAATTACAGGTAAAGAAGTTGTTGATACAACTTCAGCACGTATGTAACGAATTAAGAGATAAAAACGAAATCGTTATTATAGAAAAATATGGCTATATTGCGAAATGTTATACGGTTGCACTTACGGGTAAGATAATATTTTTATATTTTTACATATAATTATGTTTTCCTAATTAACACATAAGTTATCAAGATTTTATTTAAAAAAAAAATCGAATTTGACAGATTCCACTTTTAAACTAGTACCTACCATAAGTTCTTTATACAATCTTTGCATATATAATATACCATTTAAATTTATTTGTGGCATATACTTTTGATGTATTTATGTAATGATTATATATGTATAGTAGCAAACGTGTTTCTAATAAAATTACGAATAGCTATCGATTGCGCAATAAATACTGAATATGATAGTTTAACTAAAAAATATTAATATTTTGTAATGTGTAGGGTAGTCCGAAAATAAGTTTCGCGAGTCTGTATTCAACAAAAATTTGTATTCTGTACCTAATACATTATTAATTGTAGGAGATACATTTTTATATTACTTTTCAACATAAGCGACATTAAAATACACTTATTATATCGCTTCACAAGGTTGAAAAACTCTCTTTCGTAAAAGTATACGAATGAAGTTTCGAATCGCTTGTTTCAAATCTTTGTTGTTGGTGAAACGCTGCCCTCCCAAAACCTTCTTCAAAACTCGGAAGAAGTGAAAGTCGCTGGGTGCAAGATCGCGACTTTTACTGTAGGGGGGTGATCAAGGCGTTTGGTCATTCGATTAATTTTATTCAATTAAGGCACTCGGTCACTTCGGATTACTACTACGCTCGCGAAAAGCATGCTTGCACAATCAAGGTTTAACATTATTACATACTGCAAGAAGAAGGATGCCAGTATCAGCACCTGGTATATTTTACTTCACAAGCCTACCGGCTTCAGAACTATACATACGCGAAACTTATTTTTAGACTACCCCTCGTAGATATACTATATTGTATATGAAATAATTTGAAAGTTTTACATTACATAACAGAAATTTGAATATCAATTGTTTTCTAATATTTTTTAGTAACTGGTATATGCACAGTTAGTATTATAATTCAACTTTTGACTTTGTCTGATGATGTTCCATCGACGAACGTAACTCGACCACGTCGCATGCAACTCGTAACGGAATATTTTGTAGATCAGGAAAAATATTTCTTTTTAATTCTGCTACATACAAACACAGCAGTATGTATAGGCTTAACTGCGATGATAGCAACCGGAACAATGTTTATTGCATACTTTAAATTTATTTGTGGAATGTTTAAAATCTCCAGGTATAAAACAAATCTGAAATGGTGACAAAAATTTAAGTTGTGAATAAAACTGAACAAATATGAAAGAGTACGCGAAAACAATAAAATACCTTATTAAAAAATCACCTTATTTACAGTTATCGTATTGAACGCGCAGTGAAAATCAACATTCTGCAAAATATTACGTTGAAAAACAAAACTTTAAGATCTGAGGACTTAATTAGCGCTGTAGATATTCATCGGCAAGCCATACAGTTAGTATCCATATAATGATATATACGTGTTATATATGCAGTAACAAATTCTTATTTTTGAAGATTATCTAAACAGTTCGTGTCCAAATTTGTGATAATGTTCTTCTGTTTAGCATATGTGTTTGTAATTGCATTGTGTTTCAACTTTGTTCGAGTAAGTTTCGGATTTTATTCTTATATTTATTTTTAAACAGGCATTAGATATTTTATTACATATATACTTGAAAAATTATTGACTTTTATTAAAACTCGCGTATCGTAAAATGACAGTTAAAGGATAATTAAAATACAAAAAATTGATTGCAGTCGTAAGATTTGTATTTCAGATTTTTCAGATTGTGTGTACCAAACAAGCTGCTACGAAAATTATACTGCCTATACTATGTGCATCTATTAATATCTTATATTTGTTTATATCAAATTATCTTGGGCAAAATTTGACAGATTACAATAATTGCGTATTTGATACTGTGTAAGGAGCCTTTTCTCGAAATATAATTACAAGAAAGTCCATTTTACAAATTTCTGTATTAAAAGTAAATAAGTACTAAACGTTATAAATATTATAATAATTAAAATAATGAAAATTGTTCGTAAACCTTCCTGCTTTTCTCTCAAATTATCAATTCTCGTCCTTATAATCATATATTTTCATAGATACAGAGTAGAATGGTACGTAACTCCTTTACACATCCAGAGAATCATACTCTTCTTGTTGCTAAAAGGCGCCAAAAATTATACTTTGAATATCGGATTTTTTACTCCATCTTTAGAGTGCTTTGCCATGGTAAGATACAAATTATGTATTAGTGCTTTTTTTTAGTATAGATAGTATATTAAAAATAAATATAGCAATAATAATGTTTTTGATCGCAGTTGGTGAAAGCATCGGTATCTTACTTTACTGTTGTACTATCTACACAGTGACAAGATAAAAATAAATTAAGTAAACCCATGAGACAGAAATATTTAAAAAAGATAAAACAGCATTTTTTTTTATATTAAAAAAAAATAGAAAATTCTGTTTTTGATTATATAATTTAGCTTGAAGTTTTGCTAATTGACGAAAATTGAAAATATTTAATATTTGAATAATCTAACACATTAGAGACGTCAAATTTCCGCAAACGCATTAGGATTAGATATTGTACGTACATCAAATATTAATAAGTGATTTAGTTATTTTATGTGTAAAATTAGTTCAAATATATTAAACAGATTTTTCCTGTAGGTATATAGAATGTTATTAACACGAATAGGACATTGCCTTGATAAGTAATTAGTTATTACTAATATGTTTTAATATGTTTATGTAAATAATAAAGTTCAAATATTTTAGTATTAAGTAAATATATATTAAAAAAGTTAAAGATAAAAGAAAAGAAAATATATCTAGTATAATAGTTATTTGTGCAACAAGTGCTGGAAGATGAAAATTCACGGGTGCGGAGTTGACGCACGAGCCGAAGGCGAGTGCGGTCACCGCACCCGGGAATTTTCAACTTTACGCACGTGTTGCATACCCTATTTTATGTTGCAAGTGCGCGTCGCGTGCGTAATGGGCCACTTTCCATGCACGTGTGATATAAAATAATATTATTACGACACTTTGATAATAATATATCTAATATCTACTCAATTGTGTGCGTGTGTCAATCATACGCTGTTTATCAATTAAAAATATTTATAATTATAATAATATTTTATGTGTGACATATAAAGATATTATTATTGATCTAATCACCGTGTTTAAAAATGACAGGAATTGTATTAATTAAGATCGATACTGAAGAAGCCAAAATTGGAAGATATTCAATTCAAAGACGAAACGTATCTTGCCAGAGCGCATACGAGAATGAAGTTATTGCGGCGAAAAAGGGGATATGCGCTTGTGTGACTTTTGTCCTCTCTAAACTTTTTTTTCTTTTTATTAAAAGAAGATATAACGCTGAAGTTGATGTCGGATGTAAAATCGCGCTACTTATACAAATGACAAAAATGCGACTATGCTATTCTTATTTTAGAATTTTTTTCACAAGTGGTTCACTTTTTATGAGAGAAAAATGACTGTTAAATTTCTCTTCGCGTAAAATCGATATAGTACAAAGGTATATCTCTCATTAAGAAATTTGTCAAATTGCGAGTGTTATGATCTCACGGTATTATGTATCGTTCCTACGTTAAACGAAATTACATAATGCGCTAAAATTTATGCCAGAAGAAGGAAATTCATAGAATGTCTGATCGATCACAATAGGCAAAGGAGGGGAGCGTACTCTCGTCGATTGCTTCGACAATCATTCGTGTCCTGGACTCAGCTAAGTGATGATCCGTATAGAGACTCAATTTTTAATAGGTCTCAATAGAATCTTACTACTCGCTATTGGCTTGTGGCCATATCAACAATCCAGACTCACTCGATTTCAATTTAATCTTTTCTTTACTATTTTGATGACGTGTATTATATTTCAGGTAAGAAGCAACGTAACACACAATAACATTATTGTACGATGAATTAACACATAACAATCCTTCACTAACAAATAATAATTTATATCAATTTATATTATCTAGTATAATTATTTATAATTATATATGTTTATGTAATTTATAAACAAATATAATTACAGTTGACAACATTTATAACAGCATTAAAATATACTTCAGATCTCGTCGTCGCAGTTCTCTCTCCTACATCTTTTTTAACTGCTTTTATAATAATATATCTCGCATTTCGTGTTAATATTGAAACTGTAAGTTCATTAGTGGTAACTGTAAAACTTTTATGTTAAAAAATATTTCCAAGAAAAAAAAGTGTTTTATATATACAAAGGTGGCATATAAGTTACTGAAATAACAGGTAAAAGAATTGTTGATACAACTTCAGCACGTATGTAACGAATTAAAAGATAAAAACGAAATCGCTATTATAGAAAAATATGGCTACATCTCGAAATGTTATACGGTTGCACTTATAGGTAAGATAATACATATAATTTATCAAAATTTTAGTCAAAGAAATCGACTATGATGGATTACCATAAATTCTTTATATATATCTTTGGATATACTGTAGTATAACCATTTGAATTTATTTTTTGTATACGTACATACTTTTGATGTATTTATGTGATAATTATACATATATGCATAGTAAGAAACGTGTCTCTATGTCTACATTCAATAAAATTATGAATAGCTATATCAATTGCGCAATAAATATTGATGAAAGTTAAAAAATATTAATATTTTGTAACTTATGTAGGCATGCTATATGTAAAATAATTTGAAAGTTCTACGTTATACAATAGAAATTCAAATATTAAATTATTTTCTAATATTTTTTAGTAGCTGGTATCTGCGCATTTCTTTATTTTATTCAATTTTGGACTTTGTCTGATGATGTTCTATCAACGAATGTAACTCGATCACATTGCATGCAATTTGTAACGGAATATTTTGTTGATCAGGAAAAATATTTCTTTTTAATTCTACTACATACAAACACAGCAGTATGTATAGGCTTAACTGCGATGATAGCAACAGGAACAATGTTTATTGCATTTTTTAAATTTTTCTGTGGAATGTTTCAAATATCCAGGTATAAAATAAACGTAAAATGCCAGGAAAATTTAAGTTGCAGACAAAACTGTGTTGAAAACATGTGTAGAATTTACGTTGCGCAAACAAAGAAATACGTTATTAAAAACCATATTATTTACAGTTATCGTATTGAACGCGCAGTGAAAATCATTCAGCAAAATATTACATTAAAAAACAAAATTTTAAAATCTGAAGATTTAATTAGCGCTATAGATCTTCATCGACAAGTCATAAGGTTAGTATCCATAAGTATATATAATAGTATATACATGTAATATACGTAGTAACAACAAATTCTTATTTTTAAAGATTATCCAAATACTTTATATGCAAATTTGAGATAATGTTCTTCTGTTTAGCACAGATATTTGTAATTTCATTATGTTTCAACTTTGCCCATGTAAGTTTCAGAGATTTTATTCTTATATTTATTTTATTTCCTGAACAGGTATTAGACATTTCATAACATTAACTTGAGAAATTTATGCTACATGAGAAAATTTTATTGATATTTCTTATTAATCAAACTTGCGTAGCAATTTTATATAAATCGATATTAAGATCAATTATGGTGCAAAAAATTGATTGCAGTCGTGATATTTGTATTTCAGATCTTTCAGATTGTGTTATCCGAGCAAGCTACTAAAAAAGCTTTATGGCCTATGATGTTTGCAGCTACTAATATTCTATATCTCTTTATATCGAATTCTCTTGGACAAAATATGACGGATTACAATAATTACGTTTTTGATACTGTGTAAGGAGCTTTCTCACGATATATGTATAATTACAAGAAGATTCATTTTACAGTTTGCTATCTAAAGTAAACAAGTAAAAAAAGTAAAGAAGTTAATACTTAACAAGTATTGTAATTATTAATGTAAAATGATGAACAATATTCGTAAATCTTTCTACTTTTCTCTTAAATGTTCTATTCTCGTCCTTATAATTTTTATAATAGATACAGAGTAGAATGGTACGTAACTCCTTTACACATCCAGAGAATCATACTCTTTTTATTGTTAAAAGGCGCTAAAATTTTTACTATGAATGTCGGTGGATTGTTTACTGCATCTTTAGAGTGCTTTGCCATGGTAAGAATCATGTACGCTCTAAATCTGAATCAGTGAATAGTCAGTTAGTGAATAGTAGTGTTTTTTTAAGACTATATTAGATAGTATATTAAAAACAAGTGAACAATAATTAGATAGTATATTAAAAACAAGTGTAACAATAATAATGTTTTTGATTGCAGTTGGTGAAAGCATCGGTATCTTACTTTACTGTTATATTATCTACACAGTGACGAGACAAATATAAATCAAGTAAGCACATGAAAAAACTGTATTTTTGAAGAAGATAAATTAGCATTTTATATTTAGGAAACAGAAAATTCGGTAAATATGCAGATTACTGGTGTTATCCTCGATGTCTTCATATATGTGATCCAGAACATAAAACAAAAACTCACAAGAGGCTTTAGTCGGCGATCATTATTTATTAAAAAGTTACTAACAAAAAAAGTTGCAGCAGCTAAATTTATTAAGTAATTTCTACAAATATTATTTACGTGTCAGTTTATAGAAGTAAGCCATAATATTGAAAAACATATCGAGACCTTGATTCGGATGCGAAATGAAGTTCATCATTGTATGGTCCCACATGGGTTTCCAACTTTCCACGCGAAATAAGGTTTATCCCACCGTCTGGTGCTTACAGTGTACTTCCATCTTCAAAAAATCTAATCTAACCCAATCCTACTCTAATTGTAACTTTTTTATTAATAACTTTTTAATAAACAATGACTGCCGGCAAAAATCTTTTGAACATTGCTCAAGATTATATAACTAACAATATATGTTAAGATCAAAAACATTGGAGGTGGGATTAATAATTTAAATATTTACTCAAAATTTTATTTTTGACTATGTAATTTAGCTTGTGCGAAGTTTCGCTACTAAAGAAAATCGAGAACGTTTAATATTTAAATATTTTAACGCATAAGACGTCAATTATTTGCAAATGCATTAGGATTATATATTGTACGTATTGTATGCACATCAAGTATGGACAAAGAAATTTAATTCCCAGACAGTACACATGTCTAAAAGACGTCGTAAAGACATCTTTCAGACATACGTGTCTAAAAGACATCTTAAAGATATCTTTATGACGTTTTTTCGACATACATGCGGTCTAAGTTATTTTATATGCAACTAGCTTGATACACCCGTGCTTCGCTACGGTATGCGAAGGATTTTATAATTTACCTCCAAATTTAGATTTGCCCCTTTAGGGATTGATTAGGGCAAAATCTTGAATTATGTTTTTAAGCCCTTGTATGAGTAACCTTTGTAAGCAAAAACCAAGTTGATATTTCATCGGGCCTAAAAGATATTGAGAAATCCGTGAAAACACGTTTTCACCCTTTTTACCCTTTTTCACCCTGTTAGGGCTCGAATTTCTAAAAATCCCTTCTTAGTGGGTGCTTATGTCATGGAAGGAATATATTCCTCGAATTTCATGTTTCTAGGTTTAAGGATTTGGGCTGGGCATTGATGAGTCAGTCGGAACATTGAATTATATATATATTAGATATAGATATCAGTTCAAATATATTCGATAGACTTTTCCCGTATATGATGTTATTAGCACACTGAGAAAAAATCTTCTGGATTTTAATAAATATTAGTTTGCATACAACTGTGACTTTATTTACTAAAATAAAGAAAATTTACCTTTTTATTAGTATATGTGTATTCACTAGGAAAAAAATATACTAATAAAAAAAAAATTTTCTTTATTTTAATAAATGGAGTCACAGTTGTATGCAAACTAATGTTTACTAAAATCCAGAACATTTTTTTCTCAGTGCACGAATTGGACATTACCTTGATAAGTAATAAATTATTGTCATATTTTAATACTAATATATTTTAAATATATATTTTAAATATATTTTTTAAATATATGTATATATTTTAATAATATATTTTAATGTCCATATAAATAACAAGGTTCAAATATTTTAGATATAAAAAAAATTAAAGATAATTAAAAGGGAGAACATGTCTGGTATAAAATAATATTATTTGATAGGTAACATGATATTTAATACCTGCTCAACTGTGCGTGTGTGTGTCAATCGTACGCTGTTTATCAATTAAAAATATCTATAATTATAATAATATTTTATAGCATATAAAGATATTATCATTGATCTAATCACTATGTTTAAAAATGACATGAATTGTATTAATTAAGATCGGTACTGAAGAAGTCAAGGTTGGAGGATATTCGATTCAAAGACAAAACGTATCTTGCGAGAGTACATACGGGAATGAAGTTATTGCAGTGAAAAAGAGGATATGCGCTTGCGTGACTTTTGTTCTCTCATAACCATCTTTTTTTTTTTTTTTATTAAAAGAAGATATCTGTTCAAGTTTCCATGATGGCAGATCGATACCTTAATCATAATTATCGTAATTCTTATTGCAAAAAACGCTGTTAAAATATGAATAAATTTCTGATCCTACGATGGCAATTTTTATAGCCCTACATTATGCAACTTATGGCATTCACGCTAAAATTTACATATAAGAGATAATATTTAGTCGATCAATAGAAAAGAAGGAGGGATAATCGTACTCGTCGACTTTTTCGTAATCAGTCGCATGCCGGACGTTGCAAAGAAATGATTCCTTTAGAAATTCAGTATTTTAGCTTCAATAGAATTCTATTGCTCGTGATCGGCTTGTGGCCCTATCAACAATCTAAATTGACACGATTGCAGTTTATTTGCTTCTCTACTATTCTGACAGCGGGTGTTATATTTCAGGTAAGAATAGAGTATAACTAATAATATTATATGAAGTTACCGCTTCACTATGAAATAGTTCATAATTATAAATAAAATTATTACCGGTAGTTAACAACGCTAATAACATCAAAATGTACGTCAAATCTCGTCAGGGTTCTATCTTCCGCATCTTTATTTATTGTTTCCTTAATAAAATACAACTCATTCTGTATTAACATCAAAGCTGTAAGTTTATAAGAGTATGTGTTCCGCAGTATAATCATTTGTGATGTCGATTGAATTATTATTATATATTAGAAACTATTATCATATATAGTTATATACAGAGACAATATATAAAATTATTGGAATAACAGGTAAAAGATTTACTGATGCAATTTCAACATATATGTAGTCAATTAAAAGATAAAAACGAAGTTGCTATCATAGAAGAATATAGTTGCAGTGCAAGACGTTATACAATTATACTTACAAGTAAAACAATATACTTCTAGATCTATGCTTAAAATGATTATTTAACGATAAGATATGAATACTTCAAAGTCGATTTCGACAAATTATGATATATTTTTCCATACTTTTATATTACACAAATCTACTAAAGTATTTGCCGTATACATGCGTTTACAATAATTAGTAACACATTAGTGACATATTGTACAAATTGCATTATGTGAATTGCAATTGTATGTACAAATTGATAGAAATAATAAAGTAGTTCTAAATAGAAATCAATTATAAATGAGTTAACAAAATAATATAAAATTTTATATATAATTTTATATATAACAATATAAATTTTATATATGTATGTGCGCGTATTAAACACTATAGATCTTGATAAGCATATACGGTAGAAATTTTAACGACAAAAATGTTTTTTTTGATATTTTTTAGTATTTGCTGTTAGCACCGCATTTGTCATTATTACCAGCCAATATTGGTTGAATACTCTTGTCGTTTTACCGAAAAACGTATCTCAATTACGTCATCTGCCAATTATGATGGAATATTTTATCGATCAGGAAAAGTATTTCTATTTGATTCTGCTGCACTTCAGTGCAGTAATTTGCGTCGGGTGGGCTTCGATATTAGCAATAGGAACAATGCTCATTACATTGATGCAGTGTATCTGTGGAATGTTTAGAATTGCTTGGTACGAAAATAGACGTAGGAACGATTATAATAATTTGAATTGTAACCAAAATTTGTTATTATTAAACAACATAATGTGTTAAAAAATAATTGTGTAAAAGTGTGGTTTTAGCTGAAAAACTGTCATTCAGTGTGTTGCTGTATAATTATGACACAAACATTTACAGCTATCGTATCAAGCATGCAATAAATATCAACATTCGACAAAATATTACGCTGAAAAATAAAATCTTAATGACTGAGGGCATAATTTGTGCTGTCGACATTCACCGACAAGCTATGAAGTTTGTATTCACGTCCATAAATATATACATTTAATATGTTTAGTAATATATTTTTGTTTTTGAAGATTGTCCAAACACTTGCTGTCTACATTCGAGATAATGATGTTTTGTTTAATAGTGTGTGGCGTGGCTTGCTTAACTCTGAATCTATTTCAAGTATGTTTTCTATTTTGTGTTATGATGTACGTTCGGTAATTATATATATTAATATGTACTATTCAGTACGTATAGCAAGAATCGACAAACTGATGCCAGAGTTATAAACCTTCAATAACAATTATTATATAAATAAATTAGAAGTGACGAATCCAAAACTTTAGATACCTAACTGTACATATACTACATATCATTAAAATAAAAATCACGAGTAGAGAAGATGCATATTGTATTATAAAATTCAGTGTTGAAGATATAACAATAACATAAGTTTTCTGATATTTTTTAAATAATATCGCTAATCTACATATTCTTTAGACAGTCTTTGTATTATATTTTATACCCCTCTTGTGCTATTTCTCATTAATCAAAGCACTGCAAAGCAATTTTCCAATTCTATATAATATATTTTTATCCTTAGTTTTAAGAAAATAGCTTTATAAAAAAAAACGAAGTTTACACTGCGTATTATTTATAGATTAATAGTATTAATAGATAGTATTAAGAAGTATATATAAAAAAGATCGACAATTTCCATAAAATTTGTATATTAGATTTTTCAGATTGCTTCATCTGAAAATAATGTCGAGGAATTTTTTTTCCCGCTGCTATGTGTATCTGTCAGTATTATATATATGTTTATAGCCAACTATATTGGGCAGGATATAATAGATCACAATAATGATGTCCTTTTTACTGCGTAAGAAACATTTCATGAGATAGATATAAACGTTTGCTCTTTAACCCGTTGTGGTCACACCTCCTAAAAATAACGTAGTGGTCACACGGGGTCCAATGGACCCCACAACAGTTGCCATTTGCGTTCTTTTTGATGTATCGACTCAAACCTTGAACTGGAATTTAGTTTATGACTTCCTCTTTATAATCCAATAATTTAAAAAATTTTTTTATGTTGAAAAAACGCGAGAAAAAATTTTTTTTTTCGAGAAATTTGACTTTTTTTACAAAAATATTTATCAAAATTTTTTGAAATAAAGCAAAAAAACTTCTTGCGTTTTACTCTCAAAATAGTATATTTAAAAAAAAAAGCCTGGGGACCTCATGTGACCACAACGGATTAAGAATGAATATCAGATTTAGAATATAGTTGTAGAACAAAATTAGAGTACATGCTAAAAGTAATAAATTTTTTAAATCAATTAGCAATTCGTTATCTATGTACAAATTTATAGGTATAACGTTCAGTGGTATAGAGCCCCGTTACATATACAAAGAATGATACTATTTCTATTACAAAGAGTAACCAAGGAGTTTACTTTGAATGTTGGTGGATTATTTAGTGCATCTATAGAATGTTTTGCCACGGTAAGATGATATAGAATATCTCAAAAATACCATTTTAGAAATAATTGTTATGAAAAGAAACGTTCTTAATTACAGCTGGTTAAATCTTCGGTATCTTACTTTACTGTTATATATTCTACACGATGATGAAGCAAGTGTGAATTCGGTAACAGCATGGTGAGAGCGTAATTAATCAAGAAGCAACATATTCATATTTAGAAAATACAAATTTTTTGAAAATGCAGTTTAGATATTTATAAAAAACTGTTATGAAAGATAATAGAAGGTAAAAATTATTCAAATCAAGATATTATAGTACATCAGGTATCTTTGGTGCATTGAAATCATAGATTTTGTTTCCACTCTACTGTAAATAAAAACAAAAAAATATATATATATTTATTCTACTTTGCTTCCAAACATGATATTTTATTGCGCAATTTTAATTAAACATTAAATACTATTCTTATATATTTCATTTAGTATCAATGATTATATATACAGAGTGTTTCCGGACATTTGCGACAAATTTAAAAGGGTGTTAGATCTTGGTAAATTGAACAATTTTTGTTAAGTAACCCATGTCCGGCAACGTCTTCTTAGTGATCCATCTACATATTATAATGTTAATCGTAGCGCCCCGCGCTCGTCGTAACAGCTTTACTTGGCCCCTGACATTTTGTTTCGCTATTTGCTGTTGTGCAACACAACTTTATAACGTATTAAGATTTTATATATACACACACCACACATTTACGATAGCTTCTTTCCTTACGACCACGATTGCTTATGATTTATGATTAAAGCGTTACAATAGATTGTTGAGGCGGCGCTATAGGTTCCGTTGAACATTATTGACGGTTGCGTATTCTTGCCTCCGCCGGATATTTGCCGTGCCTTGATTTTTTCTTATATAGGGGCATGTCAAAAGTTTAGTGTACACGATATAATTTATATTATAATTGTTTAGTTACGACTATAAAATATTTTCTATATTATTATTATCTGCACAAACTGCAATTAGTAATTTAGAAATTCTACGTTATTGTTTGCAGTTTACAGCATTTGTAAGTTCAAAATGTACTTCCGACCTTATCATTAAGGTTGTTTGTATCATACTTTTTAAAATTATTTTTATAATAAAAAAATACATCGCGTTCGCTGTTAATATCGACAATGTAAGTTGATAATTTATGATATATTTGTCTTTTTATTCAAGTAGACATTTCTACAATACAACTAACAATTTAAATAATGACATGGGATAAATACGATGTTCAATGGTATATGGCTTCGTTACATGTACAAAAATTAATACTTCTTCTAGTGCAAAGAGGCGCCAAAAATTTTACTTTGGCTGTCGATGGACTATTTATTGGATTATTAGAGTGTTTCGCCACGGTAAGAATCTTTTCTTATATATTATTATATATTATGCATCAAAATATATTTGAAGTAACATAATATAAATGCACGTTATCATTCGTTATAGCTGATGAAGGTTCGGTATTTTACCTTCATATATTCTACACGATAAGGCAAAGATAAATAAAAATGTGATATTAAATATACAATAATTAGTACAAAACCAAGTAGTAAAAATTAATTAATGTTTGAATTTGGTAGTACTATAGTTATGAATATTTAAAGATTGGTTAGAGATGTTAGAGATGTTATTTAAAGAGATATAAGACATTTTCGAAATAAAATTATTTAATCAAAGATACTGGTACATGTCACACCTTCACACAACATTAAAATAAAATATGCATTATGAGATTTTTTTCATACAAAGCATATACAAATCTATTTTGCGTTTGTGTTAAGTTTAATTTTCCCTTTTTAATATATTATATGTATATATATATGTATGTATATATATACTAACTAGTTACCCGGGCTTCGCCCCGGAGGACATATGTAATAAAACACGCAAATAGTCTCTCTCTCTCTCTCTCTCTCTCTCTCTCTCTGAAAAATTTTGTAACCGATTTCCAAAAAGATACTGGTTTCCAAAAAAATCGGTAACGAAAAACTATACAGTTTATAGCACTCCCCGGGAAATTCTACCCCTGTTTTTATATACAATTCTTTAAAATTCGATCAATTATTTCCCGAAAAATTCGTCAAACTTCTGATACCAGTTTCCAAAAAGATTGGTAACGAAAAAATACTTTATAGCATTCCCCGGGAAATTCAACCCCTATTTTATGTACAATTCTTTGAGATTCGGTCATTTGGAACCGGTTTCCAAAAAGATTGGTAACAAAAAATAGTACACTTTATAGCACTCCCCGGGAAATTCTACCCCTACTTCATATACAATTCTTTAAGATTCAATCAATTATTTCCCGAAAAATTGGAAAAATTTCTAATACCGGCTTCCAAAAAGATTGGTAACAAAAATTATACACTTTATAGCACTCCCCGGGAAATTCTACCCCTGTTTCATACGTAATTCTTTGATATTCGGTCAATTATTTCCCGAAAAATTAAAAAAATTAAAAAAACCGGTTTCCAGAAAATCGGTAACGAAAAACTATACACATCATGACACTCCCCGGAAAATTTTACCCCTATTTTATATACTTTTGGTAAAAATTCGGTCGAATAGTTTAAGAGTGTATAAAGAACAGACATACAGACATAAAGACATTCTATTTTATATATATAGATATATATATTGCCACAGGAAAGTTTACTACTACATAAATGAGAAATTTTAATATTGGTATCTTCAAACGTCAAATTTCAATTTTTTGTGATGTATTACATATAGAAATATGTATTACAGAAAATAATTAAAATAGGAGTAAAAACAGGAATATAATCAATTAGAATCAAAAGCCATGCGCTACCAATGCGATCCAAGCTTAGGTCTTTGACAGCCTTATATTAGTTTTTGTATACATATATGTGTATTGTATCTATATGGCTTTTCATTGTAATCATTCTATCATGGCTTTTGATTCTAATTGATTGTATATCGTTACGATCCTATTTCTCTTATTAAACAGAAATATGTTTCTACTCTTTGAGAGAAGAATCTTATTACCTTCAACGACAACTTGAAATGTTCTTGAAGTGGTAGTGAAAGAATGAACGTTTTCCTAAAGATGAAACGCGTATCTTATGACAGCACAAATGTGAATGAAGCGAGAAGATTAAAATATCGCAAAGTGCTGAATACGCTTGCGCGGATCTCCTACGGTTTCTGCGCATGTCATTCTTTCAAGAGCGTTCTGTTATTTTTTTTATAATAAAGAAAACACCCATTTTTCTACGCAATTACATCGATCGCTTAATCATAGACCTTACTCTGAGAAATTTAAAATGCGAGTGTTCCGATCTCACGACAGTATTATGTGCTGCATATACGAATGAAAAAGAAAATTGCACTAAAATTTACGCCAAAAAAGAGAAGGGATACCTAATCAATAAATACTAAAAGGAAGGAATAAAGATATTCTTTCTCTTCGCAGTTATGTTCTGGAGTTCATAGAGATATGATCTGCATTGAGACCCAATATTTCAGTCTTAACAGGATTCTTCTGCTCGTTATGGGTTTGTGGCCCTATAAACAATCAAAACTCGTCCGTCTTCACTTCATCTTTTTCCTCAGTATTTTGACAAGCGCTATTTTGTTTCAAGTAAGGTAATATTTTAATATTATTACTATATATAAGGTATAAGATAAGTTGTAACTAATTGATATTTCTAGTGATCTTTTACTAACACGTAATTTATATATTATAATTTATATGTTTAATAATTAGAGTGATTATTTGACCAAACTGACGTTTAATATCGTAGTGTTACATTAATTCATTCGACGTTTCGATTAGTTAGACTCCGTCCTCCGACTCGGAACGACGTTTCTCGCACGTCTCTGTTCCGGTTATGTATTGTTTCGGTGCTACATCGCACGATTAATTAAGGATGGATCGCGGATCCTTCACATTGAAATTTGATAGTGTTACAACTGCAAAAAAATTTATGTGCGGCTAATCTTTAATATGGGACAGGTATTTATTTCCCTTTCTACGTTCTTTGTTTTTTGTGTGATATATTTTTTATGTAACATGACTTCGTTGTTTTAGTAAACTCTTGATAAGGACACAAAACTAGTGTCGAAACGTCGAATGAATTAATGTAACACTACGATATTAAACGTCAGTTTGGTCAAATAATCTCTCTTGTTAATTTTCACTGACGAAAAAAATAATTTTATATTTGTTTAATAATTATTACATATTATCTATATTATAATCTATATTATAATTATTTAAGTGCAAAATTTTTCATTTATCACATATGAAGATATTAATAAAAACATTATGTTTAAAAGTTGTGTAGTAAAAAGTGTAATACGTAACTGAATTACTGAATATCCAAAGAAATGATGTCTTAATATTAGTATTTTAATAAATTTATTGTTTATAGTTTACTTCATTTTTGACTGTTAAATATACTTCCGACCTTGCCATTAAGGTTTTTTCTACTACACTTTTCTTTATTTTATTTCTAATCAAATACATCGCATTTGCTGTTAATATTGAAAACGTAAGTTGGCTATTATAACAGATATTTTCACTTCGTTTGTGCGTAATGCCTGTATACTATATACATATACATATGTATAGGTATACACTCACTTTTAATTTTTAATTTTATATATGTTTGTATATATGTTTATATTTCAAAAAAATATATTTTTTAATAATTGGCCATTCTTTTTGAGATATCTTAAGCTAGTGTAATAAATTGTTGAACTGATAGATGAAAGATTTACTGACGCAACTTCAATATACATACAATGGTCTAAGAGATAAATATGAAAACATTATTATAGAAAAGTATAGTGACAACGGCAAATGGTACACGATTACACTCATTAGTAAGACAAATTTTTAATTTTACATTACAATACTTTCTATGTCACACGCATAATATAAAAAGCAATTTGAATAGTTTTACATGCAGAAATTTGTTTTTACATGAGAATTCTTTTATAACTGTTTGTAGTAGTTGCCATTTGTAGCGTATTTGCTCTTATTGTTGCCCAATTTTGGTCAAGTATCTACGACGTCGTTTTATCGAGAAACGTAACTGAATCTCGTCATTTGCTTATTACAACGGAATATTTTATCGATCCAGAAAAATATTTTTTTTTAATCGTGTTGCATATATGTGCAGCTTTTTGCATAGGATGTACCGCGATGATAGCGATAGGAACGATGCTTATAGCATATCTCCAACATACTTGCGGAATGTTTAGGATCTCAAGGTATCGAACGAGAAGACTATAGAGAAGGTTAAAAAATTCAAAATTGTAAACAAAATTGTATTGTATAATTATTTTGGATAAATCTAAAGATAAAATTTACCTTTAGAAAGCAAAAGAGATGAGGTTATTTTTTATAAATGCATTCTTTATAGTTATCGTATTAAACGCGTAATGAAGATTAATATGCTGCAAAATATGACTTTAAAAAATGAGAATTTGATATTTAAAGAAATAATAAGTGCCATTGATATTCATCGGCAAGCTATGAAGTTAGTATATAAAATTATATCTACATAAAAATTATACATCAAGAATTATACAATATTTATTTATGTTTGAAGATTGTCTGAGTTGTTGGTATCCAAATTTGAGATAATGCTGTTTTGCTTAATAGGAGTTGGAGTGATTTCTTTGAGCCTCAATCTTTTCCGAGTAAGTCTTACAATAGTTTTCTAAAAAAATATTTGAACGATGATATTTTATAATTTACAATTTAGTGTTAAAAAAAGAATGTTTTTTTTGATAAAAAACACATCTAATTAAAAAATTTCGCGTATAAAATTATCTTTTACAAACATTAATCGTAATTTTTATTATTTAAACAATTTAGTTTATTTCATTATTTGTATAATTTATATATAGCATATTTAATAGAATGAAGCAATTTGCTGCCACAATAAATAATTGAGTATGTTCACGAAACTTGTGTATTAGATTTTTCAGATTAGGGCATCTGAAGATAACATCAACGAATTTTTATTTCCCGCTATATCCGTAATATCCTGTATTTTATACATGTTTATTTCCAACTATATCGGGCAAGATGTTATAAATCACACTGATCACGTATTCATTACTGCGTAAGAGATTTTTTCAATGAGATATTATTATATACAATATGTATATTTATATGCACATTTTATAAATATATATTTTATAATTTCAAAATAAACACACTAGCACGTTATCTACGTAAAATTAAACAAAATGTGCGGAATACTATTTATGTATTTTCCTTTCTTTTTCATTATTGATTTTTTAAATTTATTGGATTTGGACTTCATAGATACAGCATTCAATGGTATCTAGCTCCTTTACACATTCAAAAAATTATACTTTTTCTGTTGCAAAGAAACGCCAAAAACTTTACTTTGGGTGTCGGTGGATTGTTTATTGGATCGTTAGAATGTTTTGCGACGGTAAGAAAATAATGTGTCATGCATGTGTTGAAATATATGTATTTGATGTAAACGTAATATAAATGAACACATACTCAACAGTATTATTTTTTATAGCTGGTGAAGGCTTCGGTATCTTACTTTACCGTTATGTATTCTGTACAGTAATAAGCAAAAAATAAAATCTAATTAAATAAGAATAAACATATATATAATAAATTAAAAATTCCTGATATTTTAATTTCATATTTTGTAAAATTAAGATATTTATAATGTTGAGTATTAATTAAAAGTATTGTTTATAAAACGTGAAACATTTCAAATGCAACAGAAATGTAAAATATCACACATAAAATTATTTAATCAAAGACGTCGTGTTAGAAATTGAATTAACGTTGCATTGTTTTTTTAAATTTAATTCTCTCTGTTAGAGATATATTTATGGACATTACTTTTAGACAAATAATTATTATCAGCATTAATATTTTTGCAACATTAAGATTGCATTTTTTGGTGATACATTCGTTGAATTATAAAGAGCACGAAAAAATAAACCTATTTCTACACTTTGATAGAGAAAGAAAAGAGAATTATATTACCTTCAACAACAACAACTTGAAACGTTTAATGGTTTCTAAGGATGAGGAGACAGACATTTTTCTTACAGATAAACTTTTGATCTTATTACATATATATGATACTTTTGAGTGCGCGAACAGAAATAAAACGTAATGTAAAAGCGTTAATAATGTAAAAGCGTAATGTTTAAGTCCTAAATATGCTTGAACAACTTTTGTGTTCTTAATAAAGATACAGTTGTATTTATTGATAAGGATACATTTATTAGTCAAAAAACGACGATATTCATATTTAAAGAATGAAGAGATTAATTTTTTGAACGTATAGTTTAGCTAGAAATTTTGTTATTATGAGATAGTCGTAATATATAAAGATATTTAAATAAAGATATTAGTACGTCAGATATAGTACGTTGATGTATTCAAATGAGTATTAAGTACTGCGCATACTCTATACTTCAAATATATATAATCACATAGTTTCAATTTCTTTTTTACATTGCTTTAAAGATTTTTTAATCTGTAATTTGCTATCGACACGTTGGATTTTTCTTCTATATATAAATAATATAATAATTAAAAGATTTAAATTTAAATCTTCCGGTAGTCAATGACATAAGAAATAAAAAAAGATAAGAGTATAGCCAATATTATATAATAATATTATAGTAAATAATATTATTTAGGCGCACTAGATATAGCACATCAATATTTAAATTACTTTTGAATTATGAGCTTTACCAGATAAGGTCGGCATCAAAAGGGTTAGAGCCATTTAAAAGTTAAGAGATAAACGGGTTAAAAGATATTTCTTTCGAAGACGAAGTGTGTTTCACGAATGTTCGTACTTGAATGAAGTTTTAAAACTGAAAAGGAGGAAATGCGCCTGCGTAGCTTTTCTAGATATAGTCCAGTTTTTCATGGGAAAGACACATGCGTCGAATTACTTTAAATAACAAATCGATCACATACATTATGTTATAAAGAATGGTATGCATCTTACTCAGAATTTTGCTGAATCGAACGTGTTCCGATCTCACGGTGGACTTGCTCAACTGTGCATTACAGTCAATTACGGAATTTACGTTGAAATTTACGTAAAAGAAAAACGATATGGAATAATTTAACCGATTAGTGAAAAAAGGAGGGGATGAGCACACCGTCGGTCGTCGACGTCTTCGCAGTAATGTTTTGGAGCGCATAGGGAGATGATCCGTCTGGAAGTTCAGTATTTCGGTCTCAATAAAATCCTATTGCTAGCTATCGGTTTGTGGCCTCATCAACAATCCAAACTCACTCGATTTCAGTTCATTTTCCTCTCCAGTATTCTGACAACGAGTATTATATTTCAGGTAAGAGAACAATATATTGTACTCATTGTACTCATAATATCAATTGATCTCAACGCATTACAAATCCAAGTGTGTTATTTTTACACGCATAAAAATAACACGTCTAGAAATAACATTTGATTGAATCTTTTCTTCCATGTTTTTTTATGTGTTAAATTACGTTATTTAACATGTTTAATCGTATTAAATTAAAAGTTAATACACTCAATCGTGTTAAAATGACGTGATTTAAAACAAGAAATGTATAAGAAGAGAAGATTTGCAGCGCAATTGATTTCAATCTATATACTGTTGGAAAATTTGTGTCAAATATAACATAAATCACATGTCCAAAACGGTCCACTCAAATTTTTGTGTTAATTTAACATAATATGGATGTGTTAAGTGGTAACACTGATATTATGTTAAAATATTTCAACAGAAAGAAAATGTAATTCTGATCGTAATTTGAAGTTAATTATGTGTACAATTAACATAACTTTTATGTTGAAGTTGAGATTGTAAGATAAAATCAACACTCTATTTCTGATGTAAATTTTTATTCCTACTTCTTTTATAGAGTAAAATCAACATTCTTTTTCTGTAAATTTTAACACATTTAATAAATACGTTAAAATTGTGTTACTTTAACATATTTTTTAAGTTAACATATATTTTAATTATTTTACATTTTGAATTTGTAAAATTCAATTAACATAGCAGGCATATGTTAAATCTACACACGTATGTGTTGATTATTTTACACAAAAATTTTAACAAGGACTTTTTTTAACACACAGGACCTCTGTTTTTAACAGTGTACTGTTCAGTCCAACTTTTTATATTAAATAGATTGTAATTGCTTAGAGTACATACTTAGAGTTATATTTATAAATAAAATTAAGTAAAATTATTCATTGTGTGCAGCTAACGTCACTTATAACTTTAAGATGTACTCTTGATCTCGTTGCCAAGGTTGTGTCTTCCGCATCTTTCTTTACTGTTTACTTGATACACTACAATTCGTTCTGTATTAACATCAAAACCGTAAGTTGCGAATATATGGCATAGCCGTAAAATAAAGCTTTACAACCAAATAAATATTTATATGCGAAATATATTTTGATGTATACAAAGACAATATAAGAATATGTTGCTGGAATAATAGGTAAAAAAGTTATTGATGGAACTTCAACATATATATGACGAATTAAAGGATGAAAGAGAAATTGCGATCATAAAAAAATATGGCTACAATGCGAAACGTTACACAGCTGTACTTACGGGTAAAGCAATATTTTTTTATGCGATTACGTTTTCTATACACCTACATTGTTAAAATATTAGTGGAAGAAAATAAGTTTTAATATTACAAAGTTATGCTTGTTATCATAACTTTTTTGCATATTTATATTATACATATGTGTAGTTTAAAAAGTTTGTAAAAAGTATTTATTATACGTATTTAAAGCAATTAGTAGTAAATGTCTATAAGACAAATAAAATGTGTAAATAGCTATTAAATACATAGCTACCAATTGTGCCGTAGAAATTGATTATAGTCATGGTAAAAGATATGTTATATTTTAAAATACATGTTTATGATACATGACACACATAAAACAATTTTGAAAAACCAAATAGCAAAAATTTAAATAACAATTACGCTTTTTAGCAGCTGCGGTTTGCGGAATATCTTTTACTATTATCGTTCAATGTTTGGTGAATATGTTTGACGTTGCTTTATCAGTAAATATATCTCAACCACGTCGAATGCAATTCGTAACAGAATATTTTGTCGATCAAGAAAAATATTTTTTTTTAATCCTATTACATACAAACGTAGCATTTTGCATAGGATCGGCTGCAACAATAGCAACAGGAACAATGCTTCTTGGATATCTTCAGCTTATTTTTGGAATGTTCAAAATTTCTAGGTATGAAATGAATTAAAATGGCCACAAACATTCGAGTTATGAATAGAACTATTGCTATTCGACGAAGGTATAGATAAAGTTTACCTTTCAAAAAAATGTCCTATTAAAAAATTGTATAATTATTTACAGTTATCGTATCGAACGTGCAGTGAAGATCAATATTTCACAAGATATTAGCCTAAAAAATAGAATTTCCAAATCCGGAAGCTTAATGTGCGCTGTAGATATTCATCGGGAAGCAATGAGGTTAGATATACGCATTCATACATAGATATATGCACATAATATATATGCACTAATATTTTTATGTTTTTAAAGATTATCCAAATATTTAGTAACTAGATTTGAAACAATGTTCTTGAGTTTAACGGTGATCTTTATCATTTCCTTATGTTTCAATTTTCTTCGGGTAAGTTTTGGATTTTATTTTCAAATCTATTTTTGAACAAACGATAATTCTAATTCTTGTTAAAGAAATAAAACTATAGTAAAATGAGGATAGATAATTAATTGCAATCTTGTATTTTGTAGATTTTTCAGGTTGTATCCTCGAAAGAAGCTATTGAGGAAGCTTTCTTCCCTATTACTTTTGTATTTATTAATATATTTTATTTGTTTATATGCAACTTTTGTGGACAAAATATCATAGATCACAATAATCACGTATTCATTACTGCGTAAGAGACTTTTTTTGCGAGATATCGATAGTTTACTTTGTGGATGTCTGTATTAAAAGTAAAGTAGTTCTATTACTATGACTATCAAATGAGTCATAAATTAGTCATAAAAATCTTCCCGTCTTTCTTTCAAATCAATGATTCTGACCCTATAATTTCGTAGGTACAGCGTTCAATGGTATGTAGCTCCCTTGCATATTCAAAGAATGATACTCTTCTTGTTGCTAAAAGGCGCCAAAGATTTTACTATAATTGTCGGTGGAATATTGGTTTCATCCATCCAATGCTTTGCTACGGTAATAAGATACAATAAGATACCTTTAATTGTTTAAATATATGTATTCAAATATAGTATATTATAAACAAATAGAATAAAAAAGGTTGACTTTGGTTCCAGTTGGTAAAGGCTTCAGTATCTTACTTTACTGTCATGTTATCTATGGTATGACGTATGACTAAATCAGATATAAACAGGGAGAAATAAATTTTAAGAAGCAGTATCTCACACATGTAGAAAGTTTTAGTATTAAAAAAAACGCAAAGAAATAAAATGCTTTGATCCAACATAGATATTTAATTTATCGACATTGAACATTGCATATGATAATACTTGATATATAAAAATACATTATAATCATTTTATGTGTCTTTTTCAAGTTTGGTCTTTACTTTCCGTGCGTGATATCTATACCAACACGCATGAGTTGAACAGTACTTCGAAATAAATAATTCATTGTTTTCATAATAAGTCTATAACTAAAGATAATTTTAATTTTTATTATTAAATAACATACATGCTAAAAAATTTAAAAAATATAAAAAACTAAACGTATGTCTAACGAGGAATAATTAATATGATTATTTGATAGCTGACTTGTCCGTACATAATATCGGCTAACACATAAATCACATAATTATTAACTTGTAACATAAAAGTATAATAACAAGAACGTCCTCTAATTGCTATCTTTTAAAATGACACAAGTTTTATTTAATAAGACGGATGCTGAAATAGTCAAGTTGATGAATGCTTTTTTCAAAGACCAAACGTAGCATCTTACGAATGTGTGCACGCGAGAATGATGTAGAGACATAAAAAAGGAGGGACTACGGCGAATACGCGTGACTTTCGATTACTCATAAAAGCTTTCCTTCTTTTTATGGAAAAAAATAATTCTTTTTGAAATCAAATAATATTCTGGATATAATAACAATAATAGATGTGAAACCTGATTTGTTGCAAAACAAATCAATATATATGTACTAAGTTATTTGATGACAAAATTTTTATCTAAAGTTAGCGATTCCCTATGTTCAATGCCGTAAGTACAACGTTCAGTGGTATAGAATTCCTTTATACTTATACAAAAAATGATACTATTTCTGCAAAGAGGAATCGTAGTATTTTGATTAAATATCGGTAGACTACTGAGCTACTTCACACGCATTCATGGAGTGTATCGCTATACGGTAAGAGAATATAAAATATTTCAGTAGTGCATGTTACAATAACAGAGTATGTTTACAGCTAATGAAATTCTCCCAGTATCTTATTTTAGGTACTGCCACATATTTTACACGGCGATAAAAAAACATAACAAACATGAATTTATTAATATCGTGTTGGAAATATATTTAATAAAAAAACAACGGTATTTATGTTTAAAACAATTACGATTAATGTTTGAAAAAAATTATAAAAAATGTTTAAAACAATTTATTTTTTGAGTCTATTGGGTAATTAAATACTGTTAAAATAAAAAATTAAAATTAGTCAAATCAAGATTAGCATTTCAGATTTTTCCAACGCATCTAAATCGTAATGATGGTTGAGTTTATGGCTCTATATGTATATCCATATACATATACACAACGTATAATTGAAAATTTTACATTACCATTATTTTTTCCCATGCACAATTCGTTATTTTGTTAAATTAAGTGTGTTCCGATCTCATAATGGATTTGCACAACCGTATTGTAAGGTCAATTAAAAAATTTACGTCGAAATATATACAAAAAAAAAACAATATTATTAGCGATAATTATAAATAACTGATATAATCAATATTTGCTAAAAATAAATTAATCAATTTGAAGTTTACTTTATTTGAAGAGTGTCGCGTATTTACCTAATCTGATCAATTTTAAATTATAAGCTTTACCATGTAGGTCCGGCATCAATAGGATTACAGACCCCGATTGTTCCTTTGGCAGAGGAGCTACACAAGTGTATCTTACGAATGCGTACGTGAGAATAAAGTAGAGTTATTGGAAAAGAGGGAATGCGCTTGCGTGACTTTCGATTTCTCATAGAAACCTTTCTTTTTAATAGAAAATAAATAATACAATGAATTTCCTCGGATGTCAGGTTGATAGCTTTATTTCAGCCATAGTTCAAAGAAATGATTCTAAATTGTATTTAATGATATAACGATCTGTTGGCCCATTATATAATTTATGATATTTGCACTACAATTTACACTAGAAGAGAGAACGTTTAGTCGATTGATGGAGAAAAGAGGGGATAAACGTACGTTATGGACTTCTTAACAATTATTCACGTTCCGGACCTCACGAAGATATGATCCTTAAAGAAGATCAGTATTTTAGCGTAAATAGAATTCTACTGCTCATTATCGGCTTATGGCCCTACCAACAATCCAACTTTGCCAGATTTCAACACATTTTCATCTCTATTATATTCACAACGTATATTATATTTCAGGTAAGAAAATATCATAATATTGAAAATCATGATAATTACATCATTATGTATAAGTTATTATACGGCAAGTTTTTTTTACTATATTTATCTCACTCTGTGTTATGCAATGATATTTGTATCAAATATATTGTGGTGAACGTTGACAAAAGGGGACTCAGTTCCTACGACCTTGATCTTGAAATATATTATTATAGAGGTAACCCTTTTGAGTAACCTTCAGAAGATTTTAGTCGTCGCTCGTTTTTCATTAAGAAGTTAATAACAAAATATAACTGAGAAATATGTATAACAGTTTATGTCAGTACTAAGGAAAGTAATTTGCTGATATGTGTGTATAAACAGTACACATGTGGGGCTTCGATCCACTCCCTTCAACACGGAAAGGTGGGGGTGGACCTTGGTTCACGTGGAAAGTTGAAAATCCAAATCGTACAATGATAGACCTCGTTTCGTCCGTAAGCAAGGGTGGGGTGGATCTCGTTTCGCGTGGATGGTTCTCTGGACAGGATTGTACAGTTTGAGTTTTCAATTTTCCACACTAACTGACGTCCGCCCCCACCCCTGCTACAGAAGGAGGATCGAAGCCCTTCCTACGCTTACATGTATCAACAATACTTCAACAATATATCAACAAATTACTTCCCTTAGCACTGACACAAACTATTATATTTCTTACATTTTTTTGTTAATAATTTTTTTATAAACAATTTTTTAATAAACAACAAACGACGACTAAAGCCTTATGAAGGTTACTCAGGAAAGTGACTTCTATAATATATGTCAAAGCCAAGGTTGTAAGACCTCTTTTTGTTAATCTTTACTTATATTGTAACTATTATTTATCCAAGATGTAAAAAGAAAATTAATAAAATTGATTACTAACAGTTGACAGCATTTTTAACATTAAGATGTACTTTTGAAGTCTTAATGAATGTTTTGTCTTGCATGATTTACATGACTATTCCTATAATAGAATATAACACGTTCTGTTTTAACATCGAAGGTGTAAGTTAATCGCTTATGAAATATTCGTTAAACGAGATAGCTTTTCCTGATTAGTTAATTTTTAAGATATTAAAATATTTGCTTTGATGTATGCAAGAGTTGTTGGAATAACAGGTGAAAGATTTATTGATACAGCTTCAGCACATCCATAACAAACTAACAAATAAAAATGAAATCGCTATCATGAAAAAATATGTGTGCACTGCGAAACATTATACGGTTGGACTTACAAGTAAGACAACTTTTATTGGCTCTGGATATAATCAAAGTTATAATATAATATGTAAGCTATGAAGAAAAAAAAAATAAATTTTGACAGATTATAATAACTCAGTGTTGACGTATATATACACATACATACACGCACACACATACGTGCGTACGCGCGAGCACAATGTGCATGGGAGTATAAGCGTGCTTACGTATGTGCGTGCATGCGTGTCTGTCTATATTATATCTAAGTATATATGATTCTGTTATAACATTTATCACGTACGTGTGTTTGCGATAAATAGCAAATGTGTTTATAAATAAAATTCAAAAGGGAACTAGCTATTAGTTAAATTTACTAGTAAAAATAGCGTTTATAAATAAAATCCAAAAGAGAACTAACTATTAGTATACATAAGATAATTTTTTAAATGTCATGCATTAGTAAATTAAGCAAATAATATATTTTTTTCAACATTCTTTAGCACTTGGAGTTTACTGCCTATTTGCTAGCGTTGTAGTACAATTTTCATTAAATATGACTAATGTTGATCTATCGACGAATAAATCTCGACCATATCAATTTCTATTTACAATGGAGTATTTCATCGATCGAGAAAAGTATTTTTATTTGATTCTGCTCCACATGAACGCAGCTATTTGCATTGCAGCGATTGTAGCAACAGCAATTGGTACAATGGGAATTGCATATATTTATCATATCTGTGGAATGTTTAGAATCGCTAGGTATGAATACATACAGAAATGACCTTAATAATATGAAATGTAATTAGAAGTTTATATCTTTGAGTAACATATTAAAATAAATAAACAATAAGTAAATAACAATTTTTTAACTAAAAAATTGCGTCATTTAATAAATTACTACGTAATATAATTACGATCTAAATGTTTACAGTTATCGTATCGAGAATGCAATAAATATCGACATTCTACAAACTACGCTGAAAAATAAGATTTTGATGATTGAAGGCATAATTTGTGCCGTCGACATTCACCGGCAAGCTATGAAGTCTGTATCTGCGATGACAATATTCATGCAATATTCATAATAATATTAATTTTGTTTTTGAAGATTAAACAGGCACTTTATATCAACATTAGAGATAATGCTGTTTTACATATTAGCATGTGGTGTGTTTTCTTTGAGCTTAAACTTGTTTCAAGTAAGTTGCCTATAACATGTAATATGAAGCCACTCCGAAATT
>NW_020210671.1:0-4111 GCF_003070985.1 Temnothorax curvispinosus | reverse complement strand
TTTTTTTTTTTTTTTTTTTTTTTTTTTTTTTTTTTTTTTTTTTTTTTCTTTTTTTCATACGCTGTCTAGTGAGGGCGAGCGGCGCTAGCTTTCCAAGATAGTTTTTCTAACGTTATGACTTTATTGGCACTTCAGCTACTCACATGATCAAATACCACCTTAGGTCCTTTGTAGCATCATATTTTGGTATGCTAGGTCGCAACTTCTCAACTACCTTAGAAGGCCTCTTCGATCTTACATCTTTTCCACTTCTGGACCCTGTAATGAGGCTGTTACAGATATATAATGCCTAATCGAGGACTCCGTCAGCGAAGAAGGCATGATGTTTGTCGCATCTATTCGTACATCTCCCAGTTCAAAGCTTTTTTGCATGCCAGTGTCCCGACAACCAAAGTAATCCTTTCCTAAGGAAGATGTGGCTTCCTGTCGATTGAACACAGAAGATACTTATTCGCTTTTAATTAACAACGCTCAGAATCCAACATTGTCATGTACACCGGGTACCACGCCTGAACCGGTCACTTAGGGACCACTACAATATCTCTTGAATCTTCCGCCCTCATCTTTTCCAGAACTCGAAGTATAATCGAGACGGAGGAATTGCATAAAAATGAAACGGTCTCTAGTCAATCGAAACCGCGTCGATAGCTACCGTCTCTGGGTCTCTTACCCATGAGATATAACGTGATAATTTTGCATTTGTTCGAGATGCAAATAATTCCGTATCTGGTTTTCTAAACCTCTGTACTAATATTTGAAACACTGCATTTAATAACGTAAACTCCGCTTTCGGCTCAAGACCTCTCGACTCAAAATCTGCCTCGACATTCTTTTCGAATTGTATATACGATGCGAAAATTTAAGAATCTATTCTTTATTGCCAACTTGCTCAATTTCTTAAACCGAATGCCGCTCCTTTTGTTCATATTTAAGTGATCGCAGTCGTATTATCAATACGTAAGAAGATATCGCTACTTCTGAATCTTCTCGCGAAGTACTTAAGACCAAAAACCTACTAACAACTCAAGATAATTGATATGGCATTCCAATATCTGTGAGCCCGTTAACTTTGGCAAAGAACTACTCTAGCCTGAGAGTAACGTATCCAAGATTATTTCTAGAGCAGGTTTAACTTTTAATAGAACATTTTGCAGCATCAAAATGCGATTTCCATCAGTCCAAATCCTCTCTTAATTCGTCGCTTAATTTCATGCGAGCTTTAAAATTACCTTATTTCTCTGTAACGCAATAGTTTTTCTCACTCATGCTTTTCGCACTGAACCAATTTATATACTGTATAACATGAATCTAAGGTTCCTATGAACCTAGTAAAATCTCGAATAGAGTATCGTATAATCGAGCTAAACTTATAAAGCTGTTCGGGTTTTTTCGATGTCCCTATATCGAGAAATAATAAAGAATTGAAACATTTAAACGAAAGATTGTATCGTGAATCTTTCAGAATTGTTAATGCAAGGCATAAACTCAATTGACCCTTACTTAGTCATATTATAACTAAAAATAAGGACACTATATTCGATCTCCGGCTCTATTTTATCCTTTCCTCTATTTATTATGAGTCCAAGTGACTACATGTCAAAAGACTACATGTTATCCGTACGTTTTTCAAACACCCGCATGTGTCTTGCTTAGAAGAAGCAATTCATCCAAATAATTAACCGATAATTAGTCCAATTCCCTTAGGTAATAATTCACTGGCTTCATAATTTTTGTTAAAGTGTACGGAGTTGTGTTTAACTCAAAGGGTAAACATTTGAACTCGTAGAAGACATCTTCGAATAAGAATTTTGGGTATTTTTTATCTGAACTAGCCATGCGAATTGAATAATACGCGTCATTTTAATTGATGTCATGAAATAGCCTTTAGCCATTGTTTATTTGAGTTTGTTTTCAATATTGATAAACTTATTAAGCGCTTTTAGATTAAAGTAGATTTAAGATTAGCTTACAAGATCCATTTTGTTTAGGCACAAGAGCCAAAAAGAAAAAATTTCTTGAAATAATTTGATTCGAAACTGGCTGGCACTTCGAATTGACCTGATAGCTACGCAATCTGTTCCCGAATCTGCTCGGACAAAATTTTTCCTGCTCAGACTATTGTGGTTCCTTCGGACGTATGAGTTGTCTCACCTTTGATGAGAACAGTATCTTGAATCTAGTTCAAGATGGTTGAATCTGAAATCAACCACGATTATTGACATTTCAACTATGCCAGTCCACCTTACTTATTTCTAATTCTTCTTCGCAGGCGCTTGTCCCGGCTTTTGATAGGTACTGCGACCTTAAGAGGATGAGTTTTGTCGCTGATTGTACGTCTACTTGTGTCTGCTCGCCTTCGATTAGCCGCAAGACTTCTGTCGATTTCAGCAAAATGGCCCCCGCGAGTTTTTTGGATTTTTGATTGGCTTTTACGCCACTCTTTAAATCCTTTTCGAAGAACTTTTTGTTCCTGTGAAATTTATCGCAACAAATTAATTAATTATGTTAAAGCTTTTTCTACATATTTTATGTAACAATAGGCTTCAAAATAAGACTCCTGCGAATCATTGTCTGATCACATAAGTCAACTAATAATCTCGCTAAGGTCTTCCACAAGACCCAGTTTATTCTCTGGGTCTCCTTTCAGCATAGAATTCAAAACCTTTGCAACTCCAGCAATGTCAGCAGCTATTTATGCTGGTTTCTCAACAATACGTTTGTCTCTCTTAACATTAGTGTTGTCTAGAGCAGACTTTATCTCCAAATTAATTTTTTGGATCTATTACCGTATAATTTTCCGGGGGGGGGGCGGGCTTTTTTAAGAGAAATTATTTGCTCCTTAACTAGAAGGCCCTTTCTAATGTCTTCTCATCTGACTGCAAGATCCTTGTGCACCGCCGGTGCTAGGATTCTATCCGGCATTATGCGAACTCTACCGAGAGCCTCTTCTGTTAGAACAGTCTCGCTGCTTACCTCCGACTCAGGCGAACTCAGGTTCCGTCCTGTGGAACTTGAAATAGAAACGAATGACTCTTCGTATCCGACTTTCACCGTCGTAGTCATTTAACGAGTCATCGTCATACAGGTGATCATCCGGATAATAATCCCGGTTATAACTTTGTCTATCGTTATTATAATGTCGCCTGTAAAAATAGTCGTGACCGCTTTTATCCTTCCGAGATGTTATCTTGCACAACGTCCCTTGATACCTCCTGTTACAATAAAGAAACAAAAACAGGTTGTCTTAGAAAATGACAGTCTTAAGTGGTTTATACTCGGAATATAGCTTTTCTTTAATATATCGGTTGAACCGATATACTACGGATTATATCCGGGTCACAGAATGTTATGTGTAAGGTTATGTATGCAATTGAAATTTTTCAATTACATTTCCAAGGTGAATTGGTTGGACCAAGACACCTGGCCTTGCATATGCGAGTTATACGTACACAATTGAAGTCTTTTAATTTGCACTTTCAAGGTGAATTGGTTGGACCAAGACACCTGAATCTCGCATATGCGCTTACCTTTTTGATGTCACTACAGCCTCGGGACCGACTTGATGGTCAAACTATCGTAGGACATAACGTGGCGAGATTATGCAGAATTAAAGCCCTTCAATTTGCATTTTCAAGGTGAATTGGTTGGACCAAGACACCTGAATCTCGGCTATGCGCATACCTTTCTGACGTCACTACAGCCCTGAGACAGGCTTGATGGTTAAATCATCGTAGGATATAACGTGGAGAGGTTATGTGCGCATTTGACGTTTCTCAAATTTGCACTCTCAAGACGACTTGGTTGCAACCAAGACGCCTGAACCTCGCCCATGCGCCTTACTGCCATTGTCGATGTATGGCTTTTCGACCAGTTAACCTCTTCGCTTACCGTATCTCGGTCGGCTACTCTCTTCCTTGCGTCTCAACGCCGTTTCTAATGGTCTAATCCTTTTTCGTAAATCCTTGTTGTCCTCTGAATCCGAGGACAATTCTCTTATTTTCCTTTTTTCCATTTCTTCGGAATCTCGTTAACACACGTGTGGCTTAATCGGCACAAAATAGAAGAATGAGCAATGGAAGGAAACGGAAGCGGAAGCGAACCAAAGCAAAAA
>NW_020210670.1:11942-12360 GCF_003070985.1 Temnothorax curvispinosus | reverse complement strand
CACTTCAAGGTCAACGGATTACAATATGAATCCCCCTCAGGAACGTCCAATTCATCAACCATTTCCTTTAATAGAAGATACAGGCGCACCTTCTGAGTATATAATATATAATTATTCATTTTACTTATATCGTATATTTTGAATATTTACTCTTTTTTTTATTTTTAATCACTTCCATTTCAATTCAGACGAAGCACTTTAAGTTCAAAGAGTTACGTTATATGAGTAGTTTTCCAATTTTTTAATCGCTTTGTGTATATACGTGCAGGTGGAATTACAGTGGACAACGAGGACCAGAATCCTACAGATTTGACGACTATGATTGGCCAGATGACTTATATATGAATTAGTAGGAATAACAATAGTGTTGACGAAGATATTGCTTGACGAGAAATTATGTTTCGCATTATTACATAAC
>NW_020210670.1:0-6942 GCF_003070985.1 Temnothorax curvispinosus | reverse complement strand
ACGTAAAACGATTTTATGATTCAAACATTAATCATCTTATGGATGCAATTTTATAATTGGTTCATTAATTTTTACTATTTACTATGAAGAAGCAATAGTATAGCTAGTTATATGATTTTTATTTATAGCAGTATATCAATTCATTTATACATATATCTTATAACGTTTCAGATAATTTATGGAAACATATTAATGTTGGAACAAGTATATACATACACAGAAAAAAAGATGTTGTATCAATAGCATCAGTGTAAGTTGAGATAAAATTAACATCAATTATACTAATGAATAAAAAACATCAGATAATTGTTTTAATAATTTAAACATTTGGTTTAATAATATCCAATTAAATTAACTATTTATGCTTGTGGCAGCCTGTGACGTCAACGTTTTATTAAAGCAACTTTATATTTTTTCACGTACGTACTCGTATTAGAATTATAGAATATATTTATTAAAGATCCTTATTAAAGTTGCTGCAAATATCACTGAATACTTTGTTACTATAATATTCTTGTTTCAACACCATTATGTTCGTGGATCTTTACAATAGTCTTCCACTTCTATGTACAGTTACTAGCTTATATTCTTGTAAAATGTATTATTTAAACATTTTTTTTTAATTAAAGGAAGCGCTAATTGCATGCACCAGTGTGAAAAACTGTTATAGATTGAATAAGAAAATATAGAACATGATTATAAAAACAGACCATTTAAGTTTTCTAATTTTGTTTTCTCATTTTATAATATTTTGACAAATTTAGTTAAACACGATTGTCATTATGTAATGCTTAGCAGTAAATGTTAGCACAAGAGAGTAATTATAAGTCTGTACATACTGAAATTGTTTTTTGTCTTTTGATTTGTATAATTATTAGAATATTTATTACAATAATTATAATGGTAATAAAAAGTGTTTCTTATACTTTTTCAATTTGTGTTTAAAATATTAAATTAATAACAAATAAGTGATTAACAATAGTTATAAAAACTCAAGAAATTCCACTCTAAAATAAAATTCTATTATAAGTTATTTTTTTGTTTTCTGATGTCAATAGTTTTTTTGTAGGTGGAGATGTGGAAAAGATGCGAAAGTCAATTAAATTAGATCTTTCCAAGAAGAAGGTCGTCGTTTTCTTAAAATAGAATTGTATGATTTCTTTTATCTAGGTATAATTCTTCTAGTTATTCTGCATGTACAGGGTGTCCGATGAGACTATTAAAATCAAATAAAATTATTAAGTAAAAATTTTCCATTAGACAGAATAGTACACTCAAATAAAACTTCCAACTATACCTTCCAAATTCCTCTATCAGTCGCTACGTACCTCTTTTCTTCAATCGGTGTGAGTCACCGGTCATATTTTTCTATACCTGAGCTGAGCGCAGTCCATATACTGACCATACTATATGTCGATGACGTATATAACAAAACTGACGAACGACAGATCTACTAACACCGTCGGTAAACATGCACTCGATCTGCCACTAGTACCGACACGAGCACCTTATTTCACATTTTCACGAGTACCTATTTGTTAGTCAAATACACACGCGCGGTTACGGTGTATTATGTATTATTATGTATATTTTATATCACAAAATTACGTTACCTAGTTCAATTTAAGTGATATATAAATCCAAAAATCCAGCCTAACCTGCTAGACTTTGAAATTTACACATTAAAATTTAAACATTACTAAAATTTTTGATTGAATAAAAAAACAATAAACATAATTTAGAGAAGAATCCGACGGGAGTAAAAAAAGCAGCGCCAAGTTTTTTTTACAAAAAAAATTTATTTATTTTATTTCAATTAAATATTTTTATTTTGTACTGTCTTTAATTCTTTGTTATTAAAATGATTATTTGTAATATTATAATTTTGTTAAGGAGAATTAAGAAGATATTATTACTTAAGTTGGAATAGGAAGACCCTTGAATGAAAACACAATTGTCTTTAAGTCATATCTTTAAAGATATGCACCACTTGGGTTTTATTTTTTCAAATTAATTGCACAACAATTATTTTTCAAAGCAATATCGCTTCTGACGTCACATTCCAACATGGCCGCGACGAGTACCCAGGAGCCTTAACATTGTTATATAAAATATTTCGCGTGGTCTTTCAATCACATCCTAAGACTAAATAATTTATATGCCTAGTGTAGCATTCCTCCTCTGCTCATTTTAAGATAATGGCGTTTATCATAATCGCTTATCGCTTTACGCGTTACGTAAAAGAGTCACGGTGCGACCTCGCTTCGCGTGTACTTGGCGCGAGACACTACCGTGTCTCTTGATATTACATCGGCTGCATTCCGATATTCAACTGTCAATATATTATTAACGTTAGTTAACGCCAGTCTTATTTTTTTATACCGTTATTATTTTCTATTATTATATTTTTATTTATTTTCAAATATCATTCATTGTCGAATCTAACTGAGATTGTTTAAAGACTGATATTTATAAATTTTTACTATTATACAATAAAAATTTTAAATTTTAAGACGATGACAGATCTAACTTTTAAAATAAATTTTATTTTAGTTATATTCAAATATATATTCAAATATATATAAAATATAATTTAACTTAATATTTTATTACATTTTATTGTTAAAACTTAATTTTGGTTTAATTTAAAAAAGATGTAAATTTTGTTCTAAATTATAGATAAAATTATAGATTAAAATGAAATAAATAATAGATATATGTATACCTATACTACAAGATTTAAAATCTCACGTAAAAATATCGCTAAATTTTATTCAATACTACTCACTTCAAAGTGTGATTTAAATTAATAAATTATTAAAATACATAAAATTGTTTTTATATTCTATTATTCTTGCTAAAACTTATAAATACAAATGAGGCGTGACTGTGTGAAAGGCAAAAGAGGAGTTTTAAAATCAATTTAGATAGCATAAAGCTGACAATGATAAATGATATATTTAACTTACATTAAGTTACATTAAGCAATCTGTAGCTTATGTGTTTATGCGCGACTATAGCCATTCGCGATTGGCGTAATCATTAAACAGTCCAGCATCAAGAGTTCCGGACCGTACGGAACTACAGTTGAAAAGTAAGTTTTGCAAATCATGCGACAACGACGATTTTAAGTACTATACAGAATGAGTAAGAAATGCGAAAACTACGAGTGTAAATTGTATGTGCAAAACTTTTCGGCGAAGTAATCGTGACGGTTTTACGTCGTAATAACAATGTATCAAAAATAATAACTGAACACTTTCTAAAAGACCGGCGGCTATTTAAAAATGAGATGTCTAACCGCGATATTTCCACACAATATAATGCTTACCTGTTTTATTTAATGCATATAAAAAATTAGTATATATTTGTAACAGACAAGACAATTAATCAATATTTAATAGATAATACAATTAAAACAATTTAACTTAAATAATAACTCATACGAATAAGGGAGACCGGGGCAAACTCGACACGATCTTTTTAAAGGCAATTTTCAACAATTAATTAAAATTTTCAAGCAAATTTAATGGTACATATTTAAAGAGTGTTCCTTCAGGTACAAAATTACTTAAAGAAATTTTGCTGTACGTCACTTAGTTTTTCCCCCAGGAAAGGAAAAGTGACGCAAAGACAAATTTTCAAATTAAAAAATGCCGGGGCAAACTCGACACTTTGCTTGATCAACGCAAATTGATCTGGAACTTATTTTTTATTGTCTAAAACTAAAAATACATTGTTTATTGTGTATTTAAAAAGTACAAAAATTCGGAATTAAGTAAAACAATCATTGGAAATAATGAGAACAAAAATTGTTGAACTTTCAATTATTTTCATCTAAACTCATGTCTGAAAAACAATTTATATACTTATTTATGCATCTTTTCTTTTCTTATTTTTATGACGATACAGCTAAGTTGTTGAGAAAATCTCAAATCATCAGTCTAAAGTTACATAAAGTAATATTATGATAATGCTATTATCTCGAAATGAAGAGAGAGGGAATGCTACACTAGGCATGCAGATACATATTCGGTCTCAAGATCTGATTGAGGGACCACGCGAGAAGTTTTGCGCAACAATGTTGAGTCGCGTCATTTTTCTGATTTGTTGTATTTTAATGGGTGATATCGTGATAGCGTCGAAACCATTGTCGATTTTAGTGGTAGAGCCTAGCCACCACGTCTGGACGGAGCATTTGGTTAAAGGACTACTTCGCAAAGGTCATCATGTACACGCAGTCAGCATATTAGAGATTAAGGTCAAGGGTAAACTCGCGCAGAATTTAACATACGCCGTAAGTAGATATTATAGGAGACTCGAAGACATTCTGAGAGATATCAATCGATTATTTGCAAATCATAAAACAAATGAGAAAAAACATAACTTTTCTATTTTAAAATGTTTTGTTCTATTTTTCGAAAGATCAATGTGCTTTTGGAAATGTTAATTTGTCACATTTTCGTATCTCCTCTCTTATATAGCGAAAGGTACTTGTTATTTTCAGGTTTTCGATGATCTAATGGATACTTATGATGAATCTAATAAATATGACCCACTTGAATGGCAGAAGTATAGCGTATTTTATACAGCATATTTTGTATATCAGTGCGGTATTAACGCATGTGACACAATGATAAAAATTAAAACAGCGAGAGATCTTTTGAAAGTGATTAAAACAGTCGAGTTTGACGTAATAGTGCAAGGCGTTACTGCAATTCAATGTTTCTACGGATTATGGGAGGTAAAGCGATCAACTTTAGTAAATTTTAATTGTTTAGACTATTTTGAAACTGCATACGACTTAGCAAAGTTGCCTCTTAAATCGAGTGCGTTGCGTAACAAATTGAAAGTGTCTAGTTATTGCTCATATCAGCGGTAATCTTCACAATCGCTTCTTATTATTTGTTCAAAACGATAGTTAAATACGATTTTATCAGAACATCTTTAATGTGGAAAATGTGAAAAAATACGTGAAATATTTCGTGGCGTTCTCTGTACAGATAAATAGGGTAATAATCGGGAAGTTACTAAAGCTATATAAGTAGACAGACCGAAATGACTAAAACATTATGCTGTAGAAGAAATCAATCATTTTTATTAGCACATAGTACGCAAAAGATTTACATATATAAATTTATTAAAATAAATATTATTAAAAGAATACAAGAAAATTGTTGTCGTATTTTGGATGTAGTATTTTAATAATATAATGTTCCGCTCGCGGAGATTCTCTCTTACAAACTCGGCAGTTTCTTGTTGCGCATTTTTATAAATAATTGAAAACCCTCTGTTATTGCAGTAACACTAACTTAACGAACAGGAAACAATACACGGAAATAATAATCATACATACCTCTGCACAAAGCGATAGTTTATTTTTATATAAGTATATTATATTTTTGTAGTTAAAGTTTGGAGCGTTCTGGGAACAAAAATTAAAAATTTTCTTTAACTTGAAAAGTTATAAAAAGAACTTTTTTAATATATAAAACTACAAAAATATTAATTTAAAATTAATAAAAAAGAATTTAAAAAGTGTGCAAGTAGAAGTAGTTTTTAAGTAAGCAAATTTGAACACTACTTTCTCACAATTTTTAAGTATGCAAATTATAAATTTGCACGTTACTTAAAGGGGCATATACCTTTCTCGGACCCAAAAAAATAGCATATTTTATGATTTTTTCCGGCGAAAGTATAAAAGATACGAAGATCGGGTTTTTCGCAAATAAAAGTACGTATTTTAGAGTGCATTTTCTGATTTTTATTTTTTATTTGCGATGCAAAGTACTTCCCCTACAGCCCCTCACTCTAGGCCCTGCATGTTTTTGCGGTATCGGCGGAATCTCCGAGCTGGCTCATCTAAAGACAAAAAATCAAAAAAGGTCTTAAAATTTATGATATTATCTAGTCTCTGCCGAATGCTTTTTGTAATTGTTTAATTATTTCTATTTGTTTTTTAAAAAACAAAATAAAAATTTTTGTTAAAAATTGATGTTTCAAGTTTAGAAGATCGCCATTTTGTTAAAAATCAAAATTTCGGAAATCTCATTCGACAGCGACTAGAAAATATCATTTAAAAAGAACTTTTTTGATTTCTTGTCTTCAGATAAACCAGCTCGGAGATTCTGCCGGTCATGCAGAGCCTAGGGCGAGGGGCTGTAGAGGAAGTACTTTCCATCACAAATAAAAAACAAAAATCAGAAAATACACTATAAAATATGTACTTTCATTTGCGAAAAACCCGGTCCTCGTATCTTTTATACTTTCGCCGAAAAAAATCGTGAAATATGTTATTTTTTGGTCCGAAAAAAGTATATATGCCCTTCATCAACATTTTATTTTGCTCATAAAGCTTTTTCTTATGAGGAAGCCTGTTTTCTTTATGCATAATTATTAATAAATATTTATTAATTTGGCTTCCTCATAAAGAAAGCTTTATGAGCGAAATAAAATGTTGATTAAGTACCTAATGTTTAGAAATTGTGAGGAAGTAATGTTCAAATTTATAATTTGCACACTTAAAAGCTACGAGGAAGCAATGTGCAAGTTTCTACTTGTACACTTAAAAACTATGAAGAAACAATGTGCAAGTTTTTACTTGCACACTTTTTTATGTGATAAGCTTTATTGCGATTAATATCTGTTATACTAATATCTGTTTTACTATTACAAAAATCAATTAAATAATTAATAACTAAGACGTATGAATCGGCCTGACTGGCAATAATTTTTATCGTCATGACGATTCGCCCATTGATTTTGGCCCGATTGATCGTCAAGACATTTATAATCTTTGATACTTATATATATATATATATATATATAAGCATCTCATTTTTTTAAAATAATTTAAATTAAATTGTTAAATTATTAAATAATTAATTACAATTGCTGTGGGGTTGTTGGTTAGGATTAGGTTAAGGTGCGTCGGTTCCCACA
>NW_020210669.1:0-1791 GCF_003070985.1 Temnothorax curvispinosus | reverse complement strand
TTTAAATCGACCTGACTGGCAATATATATAACGTCAATATTCATATCAGAAAGACGTTGTATATACACGTATACATAAACACGTTGTCAAAATAAACAAGTTGTCAATTGTTATTATGTAGGGAGATATCTTCAGATATGTAGATATCTTCACATCTTCACATTTTGACAACTTGTTTATGTTGACAACGTGTTTATGTTATTAAACTGAGACAAGCAATTTTTCAGTTTTAACGATAAATATTTGTGTAAATTAATACAATATTGAAATGCCTGGTCCTACTTCGCAACGTGTTAGGGGTGAAATACTTGCGTATACAAATGCAGGATTGACGGTAACAGAGGTTTCGAGAATATGTCACGTAAATGTAAAGTATCCATGCATTTATTATTCTGTACTTCTCTATTTGGATAAGTTACACGTCATTAAACTCATCTATTGCATTATTTAATTTAATCTGTAAAATATATGTTTATCGTATTGCAGAGGAGTACAGTATATCGAGTGCTGCGACAAATGGAAGTAGAAGGGCACGTGAACCCACGACCGATACCAGGTCGACCACGACGTACTTCCGCTGAAGACGACGAACTTCTCCACAACTTGATGCAAACGAACGGATTTCGGTCAGCACAACAGACGGTAGTGGAACATAATTTAAACTGTTTCGCGGAAACTGTTCGGCGTAGATGGCGAAAACAGGGATATCACCATCGTATCCCTGCTCAAAAGCAAGCTTTGAATGAAAATCACAAAGACCAACGGATGGTTTTTGCCTTTGAACATTTGCCTTGGGAAAATGAATGGGAGAATACTATTTTCTTTAATGAAAAAGTATTCTCAACGGATGAATCTGGACGTGTGACATTGTGGAGAACAAAAGGCACAAGGTACGATGCGAATAATGAATATTTCCGCGAACAAAGTGGCCGCATCACCTTAGCGTTTTGGAAACATTTCCTGGTGTACCTCGTGTTAATTTTGTTCAAGATAATTCAGGAGTGCATCGATCGAGATTGGTTCAGGAATGGTTGGCCACACAACCCAACTTTAAGACGTTGGATTGGCCAGCCAAATCTCCGGATATGAATGTGATCGAAAATTTTTAGGGCATAATTGTTCAAGAGTGGAATCCAAGAATTCGGCGTACACGCGAGGAACTTGAGCAACACGTTCTTAATGTGTGGGAGGGTTTCCGCGCAAGGCCCGCGTTATTCCAGAACTTGGTGCAATCTATGCCCCAAAGATTAAGAGCGGTGATAGACAACCATGGAAGTGTCACGCGGTATTAATACTATGTGACCTTCCATGGATTATGCATGAATGAATGTTTGATATTGAATGATTGTAGCTTGAACAATCTCGATGAAATATTATAATATAATTTAATAATGTTTCTATATTTTAAAATATAAAAACATTATTAAATTATAATATAGAATAAACGTAATGAATGAATAAATGAATGAATGAATGAATGAAGGAATGAATTAATATTGAATGAGAGCGTTCTAAGGTAAAAGCTATCCGAGGTAATTTTAAAGATGCCAAATTATCCTTTTTTTAATTTCCACTACCGTCGTCATGATCGGTCTCCTATATATATTTAAGATATATATTCTCACTTCAGGTAAGACACCGTACCTGAAACATATTACTCTTTGAGTAAATTACTTTTTAAAATTTTAAATAGAAAAAATTTATAAATAATTAAATTGAGCTTATTTTTCTTTTGCCAGTATATAGAATAACAATTAAAGTAATTTAAATCGACCTGACTGGCAATATATA
>NW_020210668.1:510-1114 GCF_003070985.1 Temnothorax curvispinosus | reverse complement strand
GTAGATAATTAGTTTTTAAAGGTGGAGCAAATTGAAACAAGAACGGAACAATTTGTCTGTGCCTTGATAATGTACAAATTCCAATGATTGATATCCTGTAAAATGCATAAAACGATAATTTTTATTTTTTTTTCTTAATAAATACTGTAGATAATTAGTTTTTAAAGGTGGAGCAAATTGAAACAAGAACGGAACAATTTGTCTGTGCCTTGATAATGTACAAATTCCAATGATTGATATCCTGTAAAATGCATAAAACGATAATTTTTATTTTTTTTTCTTAATAAATACTGTAGATAATTAGTTTTTAAAGGTGGAGCAAATTGAAACAAGAACGGAGCAATTTGTCTGTGCCTTGAGAATGTACAAATTCTAATGATTGGTATCCCGCAAAATGCATAAAACGATAATTTTTATTTTTTTCTTAATAAATACTGTAGATAATTAGTTTTTAAAGGTGGAGCAAATTGAAACAAGTATGGAGCAAATTGTCTGTGCCTTGAGAATGTACAAATTCCAATGATTGATATCCCGCAAAATGCATAAAACGATAATTTTAATTTTTTTCTTAATAAATACTGTAGATAATTAGTTTTTAAAGGTG
>NW_020210668.1:0-410 GCF_003070985.1 Temnothorax curvispinosus | reverse complement strand
TTAGTTTTTAAAGGTGGAGCAAATTGTCTGTGCCTTGAGAATGTACAAATTCTACTGATTGATATCCCGCAAAATGCATAAAGCAAATTAAAGAAAAATGACAATTTTAAAAATGGCGCTCTCGATTTCTGTTGTGCAGTCGCTAAATACTTTTGCGCATGCGCACAATTGCTTGATAACCTCCAAACTGCATAAAGCAATTATTTACGTTTTTCTTAATAAATACTGTAGATAATTAGTTTTTAAAGGTGGAGCAAATTGAAACAAGAATGGAGCAAATTGTTTGTGCCTTGAGAATGTACAAATTCCAATGATTGATATCCTGCAAAATGCATAAAACGATAATTTTTATTTTTTTCTTAATAAATACTGTAGATAATTAGTTTTTAAAGGTGGAGCAAATTGAAACA
>NW_020210667.1:5362-10714 GCF_003070985.1 Temnothorax curvispinosus | reverse complement strand
TTCTGTCTCTGGGCCTACCATCGAACTCCTGGTCCGGCGAGCTAGTCCGCGTTCGATATAAACAGCCAAAAGGCAGGCCGTTACATGGCGCCCGAACAGGGACCGTTTTGATCGTTCCGAGAGACGGAAGACAGGATACGCAATGTCCAAGGCGTGGATATATAAACTACCGAAAAACGAGCTAATCGAAGAGCTCACGCGACGCGAACTCGACGCCGACGGCACGATGGACGAGCTACGGCAACGCCTGAGTGCTCATGCGACCGATCATCCCGAGACGACGCGAACCGACGCCGCGGGGGGCAACGAGACGAAAACGGTGCCTCCGATCGTCATACAGCCGCCGGGATCGCTCCTCGCGCCGACAACGACCGGCCCACCGTCGGCTCCGGCCACACCGTACGACGTTTTTTTCCCAGCGGTAAGCGATCGCCCGGCCGGATTCCCCGGTCAGGTCGTGGATCAAATAAGGAAATGGGGGTGCCATTTTGATGGCAAAGATCCCGTCGCGTTTCTCGAGCGGCTAGAAGAACTCAAAGACGCGTACCAGATTTCCGGCGCGCAAATACTGGCGGGGCTTCCGGAATTACTTAAAGGCGACGCGCTTCTTTGGTACCGGAATAACCGGCACACATGGCAGGGCTGGGAAGACTTCCACGCCGATTTCCGCGAGCATTACCTCCCGCGACGATATCGCGCTCAACTCATTCGCGAAATACAGACGCGAATGCTGCGACCGGACGAACCGTACCGCAAATTTGCCACCGAAATGCTCACCATGATGCGCCGAGCGACCGGGTTCACAGAGGAAGACCGGCTCGACGCGCTCTACGATAACATGCACCCGCGGTACCAGCTCTACATCCGACGCGATTCCGTCATCCGGACGCGCGAGATCCTGCGCCAGGCGGAGGAGTTTGAGCGCATAGAAGAGCGGACTCACGCGCGACAGCCTGCCGCCCCGCAACCCGCGCTTGCCGCTACCGCATACGACCGACACGAGTGTTGCTGGCGCTGTAAACAGCGCGGGCACACCCGTTTTGATTGCCGCCGGCCACCCAAACGGTTTTGCTCACAATGTGGGCGGGACGGCGTGTTTACGCGTGATTGTCACCCGCCGTCGGGAAATGCCGCGCGGGCCGGGGAAGAGGCGGCCGCCCCCCGGTCCTCCGCATAACGTACAAACCGCGTCCGCACCTGAGCGTCCGCGTAGCGGACCAAACGTTCGACGCTCTCTTAGACACCGGGTCCGAAGCCTCCTTCGTGAACGCGAGCACCGCGGAAACGTTGGCGGCACACTTCACAATCACGACAATTACCGGGCGGGTATATCTCGCCGATGGGACGCGCGCGGACATCCCGGGTTTAATTACGCTCCCCGTGACCGTACAAGGACGCATGTTTTGGCACCGGTTCCAAATCATGCCCAAGCTAGACTGCGACATGTTGATCGGCGTAGACCTGTGGGGCAAAATGGATTTCGCCATTCCGCCCCCGCCGCCGCCCAGCACCGACACGATAGCAGCCACCGTCGGGGACATTCACGAGGAGGACGCGGCGACCGAGGAGGACCGCCTCCGCCGTTTTCTGGTAGACGAACTCGCGAAGTTCGAAGGGGTACAGGGCCCCACGGACCGCGGTGAACATATAATCCGCGTAAAAACCGATCGCCCAGTTAAGCAGAGGTATCGACCGCGGAACCCGGCGATGCAGGCGATCATCTACACCGAGGTCGAAAAAATGCTGCAGGACGGTATCATCGAGCCATCGCACAGCGCCTGGAGCTCGCCGATCGTGATCGTACGAAAAAAAGACGGCAAACCGCGTTTTTGCATTGATTTCCGCTGGGTTAACGAGCTTACCGAAAAAGACGCGTATCCGCTACCGCAAATCACCGCGACGCTAGATAGATTACGGGGGGCTCGGTACCTGTCAACCCTCGATCTAAAAAACGGGTACTGGCAGGTGCCCCTCGCACCGGAAAGCCGACCCGTAACCGCGTTTACGGTCCCCGGCAAAGGGCTGATGCAATTCCGGGTTATGCCGTTCGGCTTGCATTCGGCCCCGGCGACTTTTCAGCGCTTGCTCGACTCAATCCTCGGTCCCGAGTTGTGGCCGCACGTGTTCGTATACTTGGACGACATCGTGATCGCCACCGCAACGTTCGAGGAGCATCTACGCGTTATGCGCGAAGTTTTCCGCCGACTCCGAGCCGCGAAGCTAAGGATTAACCCGGAAAAATGCCGTTTCTGTACCGACCGTATAAAGTATCTCGGCCACATCGTCGACCGCGACGGCATCCGCACCGACCCGGACAAGGTTAGCGCCGTCGCGAACTGGCCCGTGCCCCAGAACGTACGACACATCCGACAATTTTTAGGACTCGCGAGCTGGTACCGCCGGTTCATTAAAGACTTCGCCACCCTCGCCGCGCCGCTCACCGCGCTGACACGCAAGCAGGCCCGATGGGCCTGGGGGGAGGCCGAGCAAAGCGCGTTCGACACGCTCAAACGCACGCTGACCACCGCGCCGGTCCTCGCCTGTCCGGACTTTACGCGGCAATTTCACCTCCAGACGGACGCCAGCACCACAGGTCTGGGAGCCGTACTCACGCAGTACTTCCCGGAGGGCGAGCGTGTCATCGCGTACGCTAGCCGCACCTTAAACCACGCCGAGCGAAACTATAGCGCTACCGAACTGGAGTGTCTGGCAGTCGTATGGGGGATTAGGCGGATGCGCGATTACCTCGAGGGGTACCGGTTCACGGTGATCACGGATCACCAATCGTTAAAGTGGCTACAGAAACTAGAGTCGCCGTCCGGCCGCCTGGGACGTTGGTCCTTTGAATTGCAGCAGTACGACTTTGACGTTAAATACCGTAAAGGGACACTGAACAAGGTGGCGGACGCGCTGTCGAGGCAATCCGAGCTCCTCAGCGTCACCGCCCCGAAATGCCCATGGTATACGCGCATGTGGCATGCAGCCGAAACCGCGCCACACGAGGCGCCCGATTTCCGAATAGACCAGGGCCGACTGTGGAAGCACGTGCTCCACAGTCTCGATTTTAAAGATACACCGGCAGACGACCAGTGGAAAGAGTGCGTGCCGAAGGACCAACGCCCCGAGATTCTCGCGCGGTACCACGACGCCCCGACCGCCGGCCACTTGGGGATCGCCAAAACGATCGCACGGATCGCGCAACGATTTTACTGGCCCGGCATGTTCCGCGATATCGCACGGTACGTCCGCGAATGCGCGACCTGTCTCGCGCATAAGGTTGCGCAGGAAAAACCAGCCGGCCAGCTGCATCCGACCGCCCTCGAACGACCATGGCAACAGGTCACCATCGACCTCGTCGGTCCGTTGCCACGATCCGCCGCCGGACACATATGGTTGCTCAATACGCAAGACCGTTTTACGAAATGGGTCGAGCTCCGCCCGCTACGACGCGCCACCGCGCCCGCGATCGTAAAGCATATTACCGAAACCATTATCCTCCGACACGGCTGTCCGGAGGAGATTCTTTCGGACAATGGTACGCAACTAAAGTCAAAACAACTCGCGCAACTACTAAACGAGTGCGGTATCCGACAACGTTTCACGCCGGCATACGCACCCCACTGCAACCCCGTAGAAAGAACTAATCGCGTCATTAAAACGATGATCGCGCAGTACGCCAAGAAACATAAAACGTGGGACGAGCACCTGCCAGAACTCCAGTTCGCGTATAACACCGCAACGCACGACGCGACCGGTTACACACCCGCGTTTTTAAATCACGGCCGCGAATTACGCCGCCCCGGGGAAAATAGCCTACCGTCCGCGGCCGGCCCGGCCACCCCGGTACACCGCCGTTTGAACGAGGCGTACGAGCTCGTGCGCGTTCAATTAGCCCGCGCCTTCCAACGCCAGGAGAAACATTACAATCTCCGTCGCCGGGACTGGCGACCACGAATCGGGGAATGGGTGTGGAAGCGCGACCGGCCCCTGTCTAACAAAGAAGCCGCGTTCAACGCGAAGCTTGCTCCAAAATTTATCGGCCCGCTCGAAGTTCGTCGCATCATTTCGCCAGTAATAGTCGACCTCCGTAGCTGCCAGGGAAAATGGTACCGTCACGTGCATGTACAGGATCTCAAACGCGCGCCCACCGATACGACACCCGTCGTACACGATCCCGACCTGGAAGGGGAACCCGCCGACGAAACCGCCGCCGCGACCGTACGTTACGAATCCACACCGACGACGCGCGCGAAAACTGTTAGCGCCGACAAAAATATTATTGTCGGGTACCGTGAATATCATTGTCAGCGTGTAAGAGCACCGAGGAATATTATTGTCACGCCGAACAAAATAAAGATGGTACGACCTTCCCCCCCGGATAAGCCAGGAGACCCGGCGACGATAAGAAGCGAGCGAACAACGCGGCCACCGATCCGTCAGATCGACTGTCACCATGACGGAAGACACAGCGACGGAGCAAGCTACGGAGCGAAACATCCTGCGAGAGATCGAGGAAATCCTGGGAGAGGACCCCGAGCCGTACGATCCCGCCAACCCCGGGATCGGGCACGAGTGGGCCACGCTATACCGCGGAAATCCCGAGCCCACGCCGCCACCAACGCCGGAGGGACCCGCACCTCCACGGACGTGGCCTCGCATCGGCACCATCGTGCAGAGGTCCGACGCAGCCAACCGAGCGAAACAAGCGTGGCTGACCACGCCGCCGCCACCGCTACCCCGGCGACTGCAGCCGCGCAATACGGCACCGATACGGCCGCGACCAGCCCTCAACCCGGCCCGAGTGATGGGCCCGCTGCCACCGCCGCCGATACCGATCATCGTCGCGCCCGGGAATACCGTGGACGTGCCACATTTCGCGCGCCACGTCTCCCGCGAATACAAGGCCCGACTCGGAAACAGGCGCTGGCACATCCGCTTTAATGGAGATGGGTCAATTCGGTGGATTAAGGAGAAATCCCAGGGCACCACGGGGTAGGTCCAGCCAAGGTCAGCCGACTACCCCGACCGGCCATCAACGCATGCCTCAAAGTTCAGGCATACTAAGGGGGGGGTGATGTAACGATGCACCCCCACACATGCATCATTCCCGGCGAAGAACTGCCGGATGCCGCCCGACGATCTCCGTCAGGCGAGGAAAGGGCGCGGTGCGCCCACCTTATTTTTTAAACAACTTAACTTCGGTCGTGTGCGCGGCACTCCGCCGCACCGACATCTTCCCGGGTCTCCGACAGAAACCGAGGGGAGCCGAGCGCCCCCGAGCGCGAGCACGCTTATCGCCGCGCCGATTCCGCTCCGCTCCGCCGGCGGCGCGGCTCACGCGGGAACCGGCTT
>NW_020210667.1:0-5352 GCF_003070985.1 Temnothorax curvispinosus | reverse complement strand
TTCTGTCTCTGGGCCTACCATCGAACTCCTGGTCCGGCGAGCTAGTCCGCGTTCGATATAAACAGCCAAAAGGCAGGCCGTTACATGGCGCCCGAACAGGGACCGTTTTGATCGTTCCGAGAGACGGAAGACAGGATACGCAATGTCCAAGGCGTGGATATATAAACTACCGAAAAACGAGCTAATCGAAGAGCTCACGCGACGCGAACTCGACGCCGACGGCACGATGGACGAGCTACGGCAACGCCTGAGTGCTCATGCGACCGATCATCCCGAGACGACGCGAACCGACGCCGCGGGGGGCAACGAGACGAAAACGGTGCCTCCGATCGTCATACAGCCGCCGGGATCGCTCCTCGCGCCGACAACGACCGGCCCACCGTCGGCTCCGGCCACACCGTACGACGTTTTTTTCCCAGCGGTAAGCGATCGCCCGGCCGGATTCCCCGGTCAGGTCGTGGATCAAATAAGGAAATGGGGGTGCCATTTTGATGGCAAAGATCCCGTCGCGTTTCTCGAGCGGCTAGAAGAACTCAAAGACGCGTACCAGATTTCCGGCGCGCAAATACTGGCGGGGCTTCCGGAATTACTTAAAGGCGACGCGCTTCTTTGGTACCGGAATAACCGGCACACATGGCAGGGCTGGGAAGACTTCCACGCCGATTTCCGCGAGCATTACCTCCCGCGACGATATCGCGCTCAACTCATTCGCGAAATACAGACGCGAATGCTGCGACCGGACGAACCGTACCGCAAATTTGCCACCGAAATGCTCACCATGATGCGCCGAGCGACCGGGTTCACAGAGGAAGACCGGCTCGACGCGCTCTACGATAACATGCACCCGCGGTACCAGCTCTACATCCGACGCGATTCCGTCATCCGGACGCGCGAGATCCTGCGCCAGGCGGAGGAGTTTGAGCGCATAGAAGAGCGGACTCACGCGCGACAGCCTGCCGCCCCGCAACCCGCGCTTGCCGCTACCGCATACGACCGACACGAGTGTTGCTGGCGCTGTAAACAGCGCGGGCACACCCGTTTTGATTGCCGCCGGCCACCCAAACGGTTTTGCTCACAATGTGGGCGGGACGGCGTGTTTACGCGTGATTGTCACCCGCCGTCGGGAAATGCCGCGCGGGCCGGGGAAGAGGCGGCCGCCCCCCGGTCCTCCGCATAACGTACAAACCGCGTCCGCACCTGAGCGTCCGCGTAGCGGACCAAACGTTCGACGCTCTCTTAGACACCGGGTCCGAAGCCTCCTTCGTGAACGCGAGCACCGCGGAAACGTTGGCGGCACACTTCACAATCACGACAATTACCGGGCGGGTATATCTCGCCGATGGGACGCGCGCGGACATCCCGGGTTTAATTACGCTCCCCGTGACCGTACAAGGACGCATGTTTTGGCACCGGTTCCAAATCATGCCCAAGCTAGACTGCGACATGTTGATCGGCGTAGACCTGTGGGGCAAAATGGATTTCGCCATTCCGCCCCCGCCGCCGCCCAGCACCGACACGATAGCAGCCACCGTCGGGGACATTCACGAGGAGGACGCGGCGACCGAGGAGGACCGCCTCCGCCGTTTTCTGGTAGACGAACTCGCGAAGTTCGAAGGGGTACAGGGCCCCACGGACCGCGGTGAACATATAATCCGCGTAAAAACCGATCGCCCAGTTAAGCAGAGGTATCGACCGCGGAACCCGGCGATGCAGGCGATCATCTACACCGAGGTCGAAAAAATGCTGCAGGACGGTATCATCGAGCCATCGCACAGCGCCTGGAGCTCGCCGATCGTGATCGTACGAAAAAAAGACGGCAAACCGCGTTTTTGCATTGATTTCCGCTGGGTTAACGAGCTTACCGAAAAAGACGCGTATCCGCTACCGCAAATCACCGCGACGCTAGATAGATTACGGGGGGCTCGGTACCTGTCAACCCTCGATCTAAAAAACGGGTACTGGCAGGTGCCCCTCGCACCGGAAAGCCGACCCGTAACCGCGTTTACGGTCCCCGGCAAAGGGCTGATGCAATTCCGGGTTATGCCGTTCGGCTTGCATTCGGCCCCGGCGACTTTTCAGCGCTTGCTCGACTCAATCCTCGGTCCCGAGTTGTGGCCGCACGTGTTCGTATACTTGGACGACATCGTGATCGCCACCGCAACGTTCGAGGAGCATCTACGCGTTATGCGCGAAGTTTTCCGCCGACTCCGAGCCGCGAAGCTAAGGATTAACCCGGAAAAATGCCGTTTCTGTACCGACCGTATAAAGTATCTCGGCCACATCGTCGACCGCGACGGCATCCGCACCGACCCGGACAAGGTTAGCGCCGTCGCGAACTGGCCCGTGCCCCAGAACGTACGACACATCCGACAATTTTTAGGACTCGCGAGCTGGTACCGCCGGTTCATTAAAGACTTCGCCACCCTCGCCGCGCCGCTCACCGCGCTGACACGCAAGCAGGCCCGATGGGCCTGGGGGGAGGCCGAGCAAAGCGCGTTCGACACGCTCAAACGCACGCTGACCACCGCGCCGGTCCTCGCCTGTCCGGACTTTACGCGGCAATTTCACCTCCAGACGGACGCCAGCACCACAGGTCTGGGAGCCGTACTCACGCAGTACTTCCCGGAGGGCGAGCGTGTCATCGCGTACGCTAGCCGCACCTTAAACCACGCCGAGCGAAACTATAGCGCTACCGAACTGGAGTGTCTGGCAGTCGTATGGGGGATTAGGCGGATGCGCGATTACCTCGAGGGGTACCGGTTCACGGTGATCACGGATCACCAATCGTTAAAGTGGCTACAGAAACTAGAGTCGCCGTCCGGCCGCCTGGGACGTTGGTCCTTTGAATTGCAGCAGTACGACTTTGACGTTAAATACCGTAAAGGGACACTGAACAAGGTGGCGGACGCGCTGTCGAGGCAATCCGAGCTCCTCAGCGTCACCGCCCCGAAATGCCCATGGTATACGCGCATGTGGCATGCAGCCGAAACCGCGCCACACGAGGCGCCCGATTTCCGAATAGACCAGGGCCGACTGTGGAAGCACGTGCTCCACAGTCTCGATTTTAAAGATACACCGGCAGACGACCAGTGGAAAGAGTGCGTGCCGAAGGACCAACGCCCCGAGATTCTCGCGCGGTACCACGACGCCCCGACCGCCGGCCACTTGGGGATCGCCAAAACGATCGCACGGATCGCGCAACGATTTTACTGGCCCGGCATGTTCCGCGATATCGCACGGTACGTCCGCGAATGCGCGACCTGTCTCGCGCATAAGGTTGCGCAGGAAAAACCAGCCGGCCAGCTGCATCCGACCGCCCTCGAACGACCATGGCAACAGGTCACCATCGACCTCGTCGGTCCGTTGCCACGATCCGCCGCCGGACACATATGGTTGCTCAATACGCAAGACCGTTTTACGAAATGGGTCGAGCTCCGCCCGCTACGACGCGCCACCGCGCCCGCGATCGTAAAGCATATTACCGAAACCATTATCCTCCGACACGGCTGTCCGGAGGAGATTCTTTCGGACAATGGTACGCAACTAAAGTCAAAACAACTCGCGCAACTACTAAACGAGTGCGGTATCCGACAACGTTTCACGCCGGCATACGCACCCCACTGCAACCCCGTAGAAAGAACTAATCGCGTCATTAAAACGATGATCGCGCAGTACGCCAAGAAACATAAAACGTGGGACGAGCACCTGCCAGAACTCCAGTTCGCGTATAACACCGCAACGCACGACGCGACCGGTTACACACCCGCGTTTTTAAATCACGGCCGCGAATTACGCCGCCCCGGGGAAAATAGCCTACCGTCCGCGGCCGGCCCGGCCACCCCGGTACACCGCCGTTTGAACGAGGCGTACGAGCTCGTGCGCGTTCAATTAGCCCGCGCCTTCCAACGCCAGGAGAAACATTACAATCTCCGTCGCCGGGACTGGCGACCACGAATCGGGGAATGGGTGTGGAAGCGCGACCGGCCCCTGTCTAACAAAGAAGCCGCGTTCAACGCGAAGCTTGCTCCAAAATTTATCGGCCCGCTCGAAGTTCGTCGCATCATTTCGCCAGTAATAGTCGACCTCCGTAGCTGCCAGGGAAAATGGTACCGTCACGTGCATGTACAGGATCTCAAACGCGCGCCCACCGATACGACACCCGTCGTACACGATCCCGACCTGGAAGGGGAACCCGCCGACGAAACCGCCGCCGCGACCGTACGTTACGAATCCACACCGACGACGCGCGCGAAAACTGTTAGCGCCGACAAAAATATTATTGTCGGGTACCGTGAATATCATTGTCAGCGTGTAAGAGCACCGAGGAATATTATTGTCACGCCGAACAAAATAAAGATGGTACGACCTTCCCCCCCGGATAAGCCAGGAGACCCGGCGACGATAAGAAGCGAGCGAACAACGCGGCCACCGATCCGTCAGATCGACTGTCACCATGACGGAAGACACAGCGACGGAGCAAGCTACGGAGCGAAACATCCTGCGAGAGATCGAGGAAATCCTGGGAGAGGACCCCGAGCCGTACGATCCCGCCAACCCCGGGATCGGGCACGAGTGGGCCACGCTATACCGCGGAAATCCCGAGCCCACGCCGCCACCAACGCCGGAGGGACCCGCACCTCCACGGACGTGGCCTCGCATCGGCACCATCGTGCAGAGGTCCGACGCAGCCAACCGAGCGAAACAAGCGTGGCTGACCACGCCGCCGCCACCGCTACCCCGGCGACTGCAGCCGCGCAATACGGCACCGATACGGCCGCGACCAGCCCTCAACCCGGCCCGAGTGATGGGCCCGCTGCCACCGCCGCCGATACCGATCATCGTCGCGCCCGGGAATACCGTGGACGTGCCACATTTCGCGCGCCACGTCTCCCGCGAATACAAGGCCCGACTCGGAAACAGGCGCTGGCACATCCGCTTTAATGGAGATGGGTCAATTCGGTGGATTAAGGAGAAATCCCAGGGCACCACGGGGTAGGTCCAGCCAAGGTCAGCCGACTACCCCGACCGGCCATCAACGCATGCCTCAAAGTTCAGGCATACTAAGGGGGGGGTGATGTAACGATGCACCCCCACACATGCATCATTCCCGGCGAAGAACTGCCGGATGCCGCCCGACGATCTCCGTCAGGCGAGGAAAGGGCGCGGTGCGCCCACCTTATTTTTTAAACAACTTAACTTCGGTCGTGTGCGCGGCACTCCGCCGCACCGACATCTTCCCGGGTCTCCGACAGAAACCGAGGGGAGCCGAGCGCCCCCGAGCGCGAGCACGCTTATCGCCGCGCCGATTCCGCTCCGCTCCGCCGGCGGCGCGGCTCACGCGGGAACCGGCTT
>NW_020210666.1:0-62336 GCF_003070985.1 Temnothorax curvispinosus | reverse complement strand
TGGCGTTATTTCTCGGTAGCTGTATCAGACCCTTCGTTAATATTAGGTACTGTCCTCCGGCTCATCGCTTCAATATATTGCTCGGGCACGATCCGCGTCAATTAATATCGACGGTACCAGGATGCTGACGTCCGTTGAAAGCTTGGCTTCAAGATATATGGATATAGATATAGATATATATATTTCACTGAAATTCCAAAGCGTACCGCAATGGAAAAAGCATCCTTTCCGACGTCGGAGGCGGAGAACGAGAGGAAGAAGAGATCGCCGGCTGCGGATACCGGATGGAAAGTCCCATCAATATTTTCCAATCAACATTCGATTGCCGGGCGATATACGCGAAGGATCGGCCTCGTTCTCGCGAAGGAAACCACGGTGCCAGGGTGAAGAGGGAGGGGGGGGGGACAATGCGGGGGCGCAAGAGGGTTCGAAGTGTAGGCGTATATGGTAGCGGTATGCGCGGCATAGCACGCATAGCGTCGCGACGCCCCGACGCCATATTGCATTATTAAGCACCCCCGTCTCGACCCGGGTATCCCCCTTTCGCTCCCGCATTCCGGCATTATGAACGTTTTTATCCCTAAAAGGCGTGAGAGCGCAAGGACCGACTTATCTGCCGTTGGCCCGCGATCACCAGCCCTGTGGGGTTCGTTGCACCACCCGTCGCACAGCGCCGGGAGCAAGTTGTCCCTCCGTGTGGACGCATCACGCGTGCCCTTTGTCCCGTTGAAATTATATGCGTCCGAACACGACGCGTCTTGCGTGGAATCGCGATGAGTCTCTCCGCCGGTCTCGAGAATGATAAAACGAAACCAATGATAAAACGATAAATAAGGGAAACGCTCGCATTTTTAATTATTATTTAATTAACGCGTGACGCGCGTTAGGCTTATCTTAAACAGATTGCATCTGCGTCTGGGTCGCATGTTCATTTCGCGGAATGAGCCGCGATGACAGTCCCGAGTTAATTAATTTCGAGAGTTAATGATCGTCCCTTTCCAAATTGAAATGCCGCGTAGTATTAAACGGGGAACAAAGAAAATTTAATTAACCAGAATTCGCTCTAATTGATGACCTAAATAGAGACGTATACCTTAAAGCGTAGGTACTTACTCAATGCAATTAATCGTTCCGCGTCAAACAGGCGTGATTTCGCAAAATTAAATTTTCGAAGAACCGAAATTTATTTTATATTCAGAATCGCACAAAATTTTTTCGTAAAAATGAAAATGAAAATATTAATTTATAGCGCAATAAATATTTCTTCACAGTTTTATCAAGTTTCGTCCTGAAGTTCTTGGATATCGTGCTCTCTCTTTGTGGAGAGAGATGGAATCTTCAGAAAAGGAAAGAAAAGAGAACGAAAAAATAAGGGTAGGTTTTTTAAACATACATCTCTCCAACATTCGAAAATTCAATTACCGCGTTACGAGAGGGCGATATCGTTACCGGCAATACCGAAATATACGGCATTTATATCAATTCCGTTGCTATCAATATCGTGACGCATTACGGATCGTTCCATCATAATCGACGAATATTCCATAACGCTTTTAGATTAACGCTCGAGCCGCCTGACTTTCCCCCGAGCTATAATTATTACGTAAATTGACCCGGCGAATGCCGCCATCATCGCGGCAGCTAATTTCAGCGGTAAAGAACATGAGGGATCTTATCTCGATGATGATTCTCGCCGCCTCCTCCTTCCCACGATCGAAAGGTAGAGCGTTCCGCGATATCCGGGGCCGCCGCCGTCGCCGACACCGTCGTCGTCGTCGTCGTCGTCGATTCTTTAATGCGGAGGAGGAAAGAGAGGTCAAGGATTTCCATCTCGTTCTCAGCATCCCCGAGCGTTCCCTCTCGGCGAGAATCAACGGGCGCCTTCTGTGGCTGGCACCCTCTTAATGATGCCTACGTGGCCCCTCCTTTTTCCATTGTAATAAACCGCGAGAACGCCAGCATCCAATTTACTCGAGTGAACGAGGCATCTGTGCGGGGGTTGTCTTGAATCACCGGATGTCCTTTTAACCGCGGATCCCGCGGTCGATTTCAAAAGAATCGACTTTTTTCCTTCCCTCAATGAAGATGTCGAAGCAATTTCTGAGTAATTAACGAGCAAAGATTATATAATGGCCGTTCTCAAACTATTCTAGGAAGCAAATGAAGAACGAAACATATTTTTCAGTCAAGTAACTTTATTAATTTAAAACTTAGCTATGAATATATTATAACGTTAAAAATTGGAAGAGTTGCAAGAAGAAAAATAAATGACGAGCTTCTTGATTTTTCTGGTCAGAGAAAGCGGTTTTAGATCGGCTGAAAGATTCATTCAAAAGGCCATTCTGAATACTATCGAATACTTTTAATAGTAGGTCCCCATCATCGATTTTTAAAAAATTTCTGGTAAAAATAGAAGAAAGAAGCTGGAGTATTCAAATAATTGTATAAATATTTCCAAGTCTATCACGTCATAGAAGATCTCTCTCCTTGCTAAAAGTTGTCCCGTCTTCCTGCCGATCTACTCCGTTTTTTATCTTTTTAGTTTTACATGCTATTTTGCAAAACTTATAAGAATAAATACAAGATACTAAATAAACCTAACTTTAGATAATAATAATCTTTTTTTGCACCGAGGGAAAATTCAAATTAGAGTAATATATTTTGCGCAATCAATATACAAAATAAATTGCTTCAGCATGTATCAGAAAAGTATAATTTCTGACTAGGGTAAGAAATTGAAAAGTAATTTAGATATCGCTTCTTGTCATTCGCTTTCTTTGACGAAATAATCGTTGCAAAACATTTCATGCAACATCAAAGGAAGTCCATATTTCCTTTCCTTAGCGTGCACGTGGATCTGTAATTTGCAAGTCAATTCGCTTTAATTTTCGTTTAAAAATTCCTTTGGAGGGATAACTTGACCCCATGATCTTTGATCGAGCTCGATATGCCCGTATACAAGCACGTATGCGGCTGTATTGTGGTGGGTGTGCGGGGAAGCTGGTGTGCGACGCGCGTCTTTTCGCGAATTGGCGAGAAGAAGTCCTGCCGAAGAAGGATATGCGTTTGCGCAGGACTCTCGCCGATGGAATTTTGCGCCCTGGAAGCCCCCGACATATATCCGCGGTGGATGGCAAACTGCCCCGGATTGTTCAGTTCAGTTCAGTCGTCATCCGATCCGACGACGTAAGCTCGAGTCGGCGTGTGCATCCCCGATTCTATCACGCCGTATCATCACGTCACCGTTGCCAGCAACAGGTAGGAGAAATACAAAAGGCGTTTGTCCGGGGCAGCCGCGAATTTTGCGAAATTGAAATTACCCAGTGCCGCGCGAAAGTGACAGTCGCGAAATTGCAACTCGCCTTAAATACGTTGTGCAAAGGTATCAATCGAATTGTCTTCCGTCTGAGATTAATAGGTCAATTATCACTATGATATGTGCGAATGTGTAAAATTCGGGGGTGTCAAGCTAACTTCTTCATATAGGGTCGCTTAAGTGATCAAACAAGGTTCAAAGTAGATCAAATTCGGCATTTTAAATCTATAAATTCGTTTGCGATAAAAGGTTCTATTTTATAAGGAGAATAAGAATCGCGTAAAAGTATATTGGGTATAAGGTGTAAGTAAAGAGTGCCGTGAAAATCATGGTGTGATTAATTAATTTACAAATGCTTATTTGTAAGAAAGTATTTTAACAATAAAATATTTATGCATCAGCCGCAAAGGAAAATTCATGTTTGTGAAAAATATAACGCCATAGGGAACAGCATAGAATTGTTAAAATATGTTTATATATAATTACTTGTAAAAACAAGTTTATGGAACAAATGTTAAAATAAACATCAAGATGTAATCGATATCGCCGCAGAGCAAGTTATAACGCAATGTTATCTTTTGTCTGCAACGATGTTGTTGTTAGAGACAAATCAATCACTTAATAAAAAAATTATAAGCGTACAAAATTTTAATTTTAATAAATTTGAGAGATATTTGAGAAAAATATGAGAGATATACAAAGTATGACAAATGTATGAAGATTTAGGGAAACATGACTTGACAAATAATTGAAACGGATAAGAGAATAAACATAAACGTAATTTATTATTATAAATATATTATTTTAAATTCATTAAAGACCGATGAAAAATCGGACGCAATATTTGCAGTTAAAGGGAAGAAATCAATAAAAAAATCATCGTAAAGATTTGCGACAGAATATTAGAATATTATATCGATAAGCATGTCAAAAAGAAACGAGAATATTTAAAGAAAATATCTCAAAAAAATATGAAATGTATTTATATATGGTTTCGCGAGAAGCAGGAATTTTTATATCGTCAATCTTCAATTCAGCGAAGGTAACCGAACTTGTAATAAGGTACCATGGACATCGAAGAATTCCGCGCACGCGGCAAGGAGATGGTGGACTACATCTGTGAGTTCATGAGCAATATCCATACCAGGAGAGTCACACCGGATGTCGGTCCTGGCTACCTCAGGCCTCTGCTGCCATCGGGACCGCCGAATGATCCGGAATCTTGGGATGAGATCATGAAGGACGTGGAATCGAAGATTATGCCGGGCGTGAGTGTTTGCGAGATTGCGAGATAATGTCAGAAATGTTTGGTGAATTATTGCGATGCTCCGCGTCTCGATTAAAATCTCTTACAAAACCGAATTAAACGATTTCTTTTTATATTATCAATTCTATATCAAATTTTGTTAAATAATTGAAATTGAAATTAGATAATTACTCTTTTCATATTAAAAAATATTTCAAAATAGCGTGAGAGGAGTTGTATCGGCTGTGAAGAAAAGTGGCTTCTACCAGCCAGATGAACCTTCTTCCAGATCACGCATTGGCAGCATCCAAGGTTCCACGCCTACTTCCCGGCCGGAAATTCCTTTCCCTCTATTCTTGGTGATATGTTATCTGATGCGATAGGCTGCATTGGATTTTCTTGGGTGAGTGAAAAATCTTCTCAGGCAGTCTAAGAAGCTATAAGTGAGTACTATGTAAAAAAAACTATAATTAGAGAAATCGCAGTTTAACGCGACGATAGAATGGCGCTTCGAAGGCACCTCGATTTTTCCCACCGACATCGGAAACGGCCATAATTTTGATCCCATGTCAAATCCGCCTGACGGATGATCGCGTGCAATTATTTACTTGATCGCCCCCAAAATGGAATCTTATTTGTTTTAGGCGGCCAGTCCCGCTTGCACAGAACTGGAAACGATAGTCTGCGATTGGTTCGGTAATTCCGTTATATTTCATCAGAATGATTGAATTTTGCGAACGATTGATTTACAGAGTGATGCGTCATTTTTCTGAATTATAGGCAAGGCGATCGGACTGCCTACGGATTTCTTATACTTTAGCGAAGGCAGCAAGGGCGGAGGTGTTATAGAGGTTTGAAAGATTATACGAATATTTAAAATGATAATATAAATCATCCCAAACCATCATCTCTACATCCACATCCACACCTCCAATTTCAATTTTTGGAAATAGGCATTTTAATTTTCTATATAATTGATAGAATTCTAGTGACATGTTCGAAAAAAAGTTAACACCCACACAATTCTTTTTAAAATATATCAAGAATTGATCTTTCTCGTTGCATTATGCACGAAAGAGTTACAATAAGATCATTGGAAAGTGTATATTTAAATATATGAATATTTTATATTTTTTATCAAAACATATTAGAATAAAATATATAATATCTCACAAAATATTTACTTTCCGATTATCTCACTTAAATATTTTTACATGCAAAATGACGTAGATAAGAAGAATTAATCCATGTAAAAAAAAAGAACATACGGTTTTACTTACAAAAAAAAAAGAAAGAAACAAGGAGAGGTTGCTCCTCTGTCGTTCTGCACGGGTTCGACAACGGCACCATACTTGTTCCGTAAAGAGTCACAAGGAAATTTAAAACGAACAAGACTTTTGTCACTATCTTTAATAGTTCCCAAGAGAAGAGCTTGTAACACTTTATGTGTGGACCACCCTGTACGTAGGGTTCAGCATCGGAATGCATTCTCGTGTGCATGCTGGCTGCTCGGGCACAAGCAATTGCGAGGCTCAAGGAATCTCCTGCATATGCACACTTGGACGAGACCGCGCTGCTCGGCAAGCTGATGGCATATTGCAGCCGGGAAAGTCATAGCTCCGTCGAGAAGGACGCAATGATATGCTTCGTAAAGCTGCGTATTCTCCAGCCCGACGAGAAGAGCGTACTTCGCGGGGAGACCTTGCGACAGGTGCGTTTTAAACATTATTACTGCAAGTTACACGAGTGTTCCGAAGACTCACACTCATCCACCTAAATTAATTCAAATTAATATCGTTCATATACACGATTATGTATCTTTCTCTCTATATTAAAAATTAACGTAATCAAATTATATACGTAATACTTAATCATGCTAAAATTGCAAGATAAAAAATGTATAAATTTCTAATATCATCAAATACCTTCATTACTTTTTCGTTCGTTTCTTGTTATAATATATTGGTTTCAATATTGGTAATTTAAATAATTGATAGGCGATCGAGAGTGACACAGCTGCAGGCTATGTTCCCTTTTTCGTCTCGACGACTCTCGGCACAACCGCCTGCTGTTCGTTCGATAATCTTAAGGAAATAGGGCCGGTTTGTAAAAAATATCCAGGGGTGAGTGTAAAGATACGTGGTACACTTGAAAGAGGTTTTATTATTGACCGTATAATTTTCCTTTTTAACCGGAATATTTTTCACGCGCGCAGATCTGGCTACACGTGGATGCTGCTTATGCCGGAAACGCTTTCATCTGTCCAGAATTGAAATACCTGATGACCGGCGTTGAATACGCCGACTCCTTCAACACTAACACCAACAAATTCTTACTGACAAATTTCGATTGCTCCTGCCTCTGGGTTCGCGACCGATTTAAGCTTACCAGCGCACTCGTCGTGGATCCGCTGTATCTGCAGCATACACACGCGGACACGGCTATAGATTACCGGTTATATTAGTCAATCCATTTAACAGAAGTATTTTAACTTTAAGTTTTTGGAAAAGCTATCTTTTACTTTGTTGTAAATGTTTATTCTATTCTGTCCGTCAACTTTCAATATATGTTATAGCATTTAGATATTATTTAATTTTGATTATAATTAATGTATTGGCGAAGATTTTGGTTCATAGAGAAAATGCATAAAATAAGAAAAACAAGACTGACGTTTTATACAGTAGTTGAACGTTATAAGCAATCAAGTGTCTTTTATAGGCATTGGAGTATAGCGTTGAGCAGGCGTTTCCGTTCATTAAAGCTTTGGTTCGTAATGAGGAGTTACGGGATATCCGGGCTGCAAGCCTACATCCGAAATCACGTCAAACTCGCTAAAAGATTCGAGGCATGCGTTAACAAGGATTCTAGATTCGAAGTTTGCAATGACGTTGTGGTAAGAGAATTTCTCCTGTATATTTAAGGATTTAACCATATCGTTCGTATCATCATTTATTTACTGCGCGGTTCATTACAGCTGGGCTTGGTGTGCTTTCGCGCTATAGGCAGCGATGAATTAAATCAGAAACTATTGAGCACTATCAACGACTCAGGAAAGATACACATGATCCCGGCGCGAGTGAATCAGCGTTATACAATACGTTTCGCGCTCGCTGCACCTAATGCAACTGCCAGAGATGTTGGTAAATTATTTTTATAATTTTAATTTTATAAAGAGATTTATCTCAACTTTTGGTTAGGATAATATCAAATTTTTAACTTTCTCAATATGACGAAAGTTCTTTTTTGAAAATTGAGAGTTTTGTGATAAATTATCATAGTTCAGATCATCGATTCTATCTATAAGTATCATGCACAAAATATTAGATGATTGTAATGTAAATATATTATATTTTTACATATTTTGTGAGAAATAATTCTATGATGTTTAAGACATGGCGTGGAACATTATAACGAACTACCTAAGCGAATTATTAGAATCCAATGTAAGTTGGATCACAATTACTTTAATATATTAGGAAACGAGAATTGTTGTGTATATTATCAATATATATTTTTGCACATCAGGACGTAATGGATGAGCTAGCGGACATTCTCGAGAAGAAGAGAAAGGCCACCTTGGCGCAAAGGAGATCTTTCTTCGTGCGCATGGTGTCTGATCCTGCGATTCAGCCAGGATTCACAAAGACTCCGAACAGGACGGGCGCCAAGCTCGACACGCAGGCAACGATCGGCGGTATCGGATCAACTCAATCCGGAGCGTAAGATGAAATCTTAAATATCATAGATCATATCCATGGTATCTTAATTTGTTAGCATTAAACTCTGTGTAATTAGAGAATAAATATATACAATTTCCTTTACTTAGGAAATCCTGGATATCCTGGCCACTTGCTTATTTCATGCGGCCGAAAGAAGCTGCTGATACAAGTGAATTATCGTTCAGGTACTTGTCTATTTTTTCCGACTTGAAAATTTATTATAATTTATGTTATATAAGATGATTTCACAATATCTTAAAAAATTATCCTTGTTTCTAACGAGAAACCTTGATCATACATCAACAAAATCGTAAACATTCTTTTTTTCTAATATTTTTTTATAGAGATACAATTCGCACAATTTCTTATTTTAATGTTTAGTTTCAGATTAATTCCGAGTTGACTTCTTCGTAAAAAAAGTGTTTGAAAGTAACGAGCTTCCGTCATAGTCTTATTTTAGTCGGATATCATATTAAAATTTATTTTTTTAGTTGCATTAAAAATTTTTTCTCGGAACATTGCGCTATTATACAGACGGCAACGCAATGCAATGTAATGCTCCACGCTTGGTGTAAAGTAGCACCGCACGATATCTGCCGCTATTATATACAAGGACAAATAGTGTCTTTCCTTTTATCGTCGCCGTTATATCGACCGCAGTATAATGACATTTGACTCCATTGAATGTACAAGTTCATTTCAGAATGATCCAAATCAAAGTGCACTGGGATAACGAAACGTGCTGTTATCTGTTACCTTTGCGTCCGGTCAACTTTTCTCCCCCGTCAATGACAAAGATAAAAATTTTACTGTGCAAAAATATTTTATTGATATTTTATTATGCTGCTTAAGAAAAAATGCACAAGAACGAATAATCGTTTCTTATAGTTTTTGGACACTATGTGTTATGTGTGCGTGCATTTCTATAATTATATATGTATGAGGCATGCATTTGTTTCCGTATGAATTGCAGATTGCAAACGTGGATCCCCGCAATCTGTCAATTTTGCAATCTTTAGTGATTGCAAACCACTTTCCAATTCAAAATGTGTTATTATGGAGATGTATGTATGTAAGTTAAGTTTTTTGTATATTCAATTTTTTTTATACATGTCGTAAACAACTTTTCTAAAGTGCTCGTCCGCTTGATTTATGATTATAGTGACGTAAGGTGCTTCTTTTTCAAATTCCAGTAAAAGTCGGAAAACATGATTTTCATCGATTTTTATATATCACACTGTGACTGTATCTTTATTTATATTTCATGTCTCATTCTTATGTTACTTATTTTTATATTCTCCAAAATGATACGAATATATAAAAATTCTCAAACTTGTTCTGTTACCTAATGCGGTAAATTATACATGGTAAAAAGTCAAAGGAGAAATATTTCTTCACGTATATAAAGCTTATCAATTTTGCTTCGGTCGATTCATGAATAATGTAAAAAAAGACTTTTGCTTCTAATATAATATGCAATACATGTTTATGTAAGTACCTTAATGGCTCAACTTATGATAATATAACCGATCATCATTTACTATATAAAAGTAAATCAAGCAGACGAACATTTTAGAAAAATTTTTTACGATAAACATAAAAAATTAAAAATACGCAAAAAACCTAACTTATATACATACATCTCCATAAAAATACAACATTTTGAATTAGAAAGTGGTTTGCACTCACTAAATATTGCAAAATTGGACGGATTGCAGGGCCCACATTTCTAATCTGCAATTTATACAAAAATACATGTGTGTTACAGATGTATTCACACTTGTATAAGCATAGAAATGCGCGTTATTTATCTTCCTAAGAAAATTATCCTCTTGTTCTGCTTAAAAAATAAATATATATATTTTTTGAACAGCGTTATTGTTGCAAACATTATTTAATATCTTAGTTTCCCTTTCTCTGTACATATCAAATTTTTTGTTTCAACGCACAGATTCCGCAACTTGGATACCATGGTGCGCTTGAACACCGGAAGTCGCCGCGGTAGCAGTAACGGATGCAGCCCGGATCCGTCCCCGTCTGCTTCGCCCTCGCGAGGCAGATCGCCCAACGGCCGCGCGTAATCGCATTACATCGATCTTTCCTTTCTTCGTGCAATCTTTCCGAGGAGTCCTCCAAGCGTATAACAATCGCAACGGATGGCTCTTAATTTGTGCTCCAAAACGTGCCCCGTTGTGTGCTCCAAGAAGACGGAGAAAAAATCAGCTAGTTACAAGTTTACATCGGGAACTGATACTGCCGACAATCTCGATATTAAAGCCCACCTTAGACCACGTATATAATTTGGAACAGAGAGAAATAATTCTGTATATTTGTAAATCTAATATGTCTGATATAATTTCACGTGTCAAATTGCAAATATAATTATAGATAAGAGAAAAAATCTCATGTCAAATCTCGAATTATAATTATATAAAGGTACATTGCTTGAACTTTGCAAAAATTGTTTAGGTCTTTATGTCATATCATCATATTACATATTTTCGGCGTCAAAATATTGCTGTCGCAAAACAATTAAACCTTTAAGTCGTGAATTATGATTATTAAGTCTGTCACACACCAGTTTTACTTATATATATATCTTAACATGCTCCAATTTTATTAGCAACCCAGGTAGCACATATACTCGTTTCAGAAATGTTTATTACCGATTTCTAGAAACGTTTCTCATGAGTAAAAATGTCCATTCGAAAAACGTACGATGGAACGTTTTTTTCCGATAAAATAACATTTAAAAAACTATTATAGAAACGTTTTATTTTAATGCATAAAACTTGTAGAACATTCTCACGTGTGTCTCAAAGACGTCATAAACACGTTCAAAAGACGTGAAAAGTAGAAATTTTAAATGTTTTTATCTAACAATGCATGTCTTTATCATTAAAACAAAATGTTTCTGTAATAATTTTTAAACGTTATTATATCGGAAAAGAAACGTTCCATCGAACGTTTTTCGAATGGGCATTTTTACTCATGAGAAACGTTTCTAGAAATCGGTTATAAAACATTTCTGAAACGTGTACGTGCTACCTGGGTATATGTCTATCATGGTCTCTGTATTATGAGATGTACAGAATAATATACGTATATAGAATTTTGCTCCGTAGATTCTGTCACGAATTACAGACTGTCTAAAATGGGCTTGAACGGAGAACAAACTTTGCATTAAATTGCTCACCAAGGGATAGAATCAATGAGATGTCGCCGAAATTGCCCCGTGGTATGTTTCACTCGATAAGAAATTAAATACGTTTCAGTCTCAACTGTGCGTCTCGTTTTCTTAAACATTCCCGAACCACGAAAGTTTCAAAAAACTTTTGAAGAATTTAGAGAAAAATCCTGAGAATTCTTGAATGTTTTAGGACTGAATTTCCCGATGCATAAAAAAGAAGGAACCCCTTTTTGGTTTTAAATTCAAGATTTGGATAAAAATATAGTAAAAAGACGTAATACGCCATGTTATATATATCACATATTATATTATTTTATATCTTTATATAAAATTAACAATCATTCCGATCAACGGGAAAATTAAAAAAAAAAATTTGTTTTATGACATCGCAAGAGCAAATATAATTAACTGTTATCGGTATTATTACCGACAACAAGATAATTGACTGCATCGTTGCATCATATTTAAGTAACAACCGGTAGGTCATAATCAAACTACGCTATGTGTAAAACTACAAGATAGGTACATACGTACATACAGTTGGAAAAGTTGAAGTTACGTAACATGCAATCTACTCTGCAATCAATTATTCAACTGTTCTCTTTGTCTGCATACACGTCTAATAAGTTTCAAATTTTCATTTGTATCGTGGGCGAAACATGATATTCCGCGGACAGGTCCGCGACATCCCGTGCACAACTGACGGCATTGAATTAGCTAATTTCGTTGAAGTCGCTATTATAACACAAGTGACGCACGCAAAAAGAATTGTCGCCGATCAGTACGAGCTTTAATTACTTCTCACGCGTTCGCGAGCACCGAAACTCATGATCCCGAACCGGGATTCAATTCGGAAAACGGCGGACGCGGGTAGATCATGCGTGAAGGTGGCGATGAGAAAACGAGTAGCGATCTGCATGTGTGTATGTATTACGAAGATTGAGCGGTGACCTGTCACCGCTTCCACGGGGTGTGTTGTAAATGTAGGTGAAGAGTAAATGTCTATTTATAAAACGGTGGATAGACGATGGGGGAGAGGAGTACGGCGGAGAAGAATTTACCCCCGTGCGCAGAACACGGCACACTGTATGGGACGTTTATTCAAACAGCGACCCCGCTATAGCGCCATTGATGCTGGTCTGCAGCATCGGCTTTCGAATTTTCGCATTGAAAGCATCGATTAAAGAAACCTCAGGGAAAAAAATCGATCTTAGAATAGGGGTTTAGTGGAAACGCTGGGACTATTGCCAAAAATCGTTTGAATTTCAATATTCCTATAGCTAATTTAAAAAAAAAATGCATTTGTTTCGTTACTAATACGTCAAATGTGCAAACAAAATTTTTATAAATCACTAATAGTGAAAACGCATGAATAAGAAAAATAACTACAATTCTTATTGACAATATAAAGTACGATATTAAAATTATTTAAAAAGGTCCGTTCAAGAAGCAAAACGGTTTGCGCAATATAATAACGCGCAATGTATAATGCATTACTGTATATAAAAAAATTAAATATCTTGCAAGACGTTAAGTCAAACTATTAATAATGTATAACATGCTTTAATGTTAGTTACTATCTTCCATGTAGTTTGCATTTATAACGCGGAATCGCCAATATTCCAACGTGCAGAAAAGTTGATTGATACTCAGGCGTTAAATTTATTTATTATCAATTTCAAGTATATGCTTGAAGTGTGCTTTCACATTGATAGATCGGCGTAAATTCATACGGGTCCAGCTGTCGAGATCAGATTATCGAGAGATCATCGCGATGATCTAGAATGCGTCGTAGGACTGCATCGGGATCGAAGAATTCCCTCTCTCTCGTAATCGATCTTTATTTGTTAGGAAAATTAATTTCATTACGCTTTCTCCCCGGTTTCCTGTCTCTCTCTCTCTCTCTCTCTCTCTCTCTCTCTCTCCACCTTAATTTTATCTGCGTGATAGCAGGGGCGTACGGAGCCGAGGCGCGCATAAAACTGACCGGCGCTTCGGCAGGTGCTACTAGTCTCTCGTCTGACGTGGCTCGCGGCAAATGTTCGATACGTGCGAGGGAAAATCGCGCGGCGCTCGAGTTACGAGAATACGCGAGGAGCAGTACGCGCGATCGAGGGGGCCGATTTTCCGCCAAAGTGGAGCGGCTTTTCGAGCGGTAGCGGAAACGAAACGTGAGTGGAACAGACGGGTTTATACACCGTCGAAACTTCTCTACGTCGCGCCATTCGCGCCACTCGTTCGCCTCGGAGTTGCGCCCCTTTCAAAGTCGCACTTAAAAAATCCGCATACGCTCACGTAAGATGATTCGGCGTAGAGAGCCGATTTTCCGTCGAAGCGTAGCGATTTTTCGAGTGGTAGCAGAAAAGAAACGTGAGCGTACCGGCAAGCTTTGTCCAAGTTCTCCGATAGCTTCGTTCGCCACTTATCCTGCTTTTCTTAAAAAATTCTTATAAAATTGCGCCTCAAAATCTGTACATGGTTTGTACTTCGTTTAAAACATAAAGTTTTATTTATAAAAAAAAAGGAATAAGAAATACGATCAATTAAAAACTACGATTACAGAATTTATGTTCTGAAGCCAAAAATATCATGGTTCAGGCACTGTGAAGTTTAAATTTCCGTTAAGCGTCATAAATACAAATTTAACCGAACCCGTGTGATTTTGTTTGTCCAAACTCGCGTCGCCGTAATATTTATCATGTGGCACCTCGTGTGTAATTAATTTAACACACGAGCGTCCCACGACGTTACTTTTATAATATTTTTGCGGATTATTATTAGACGTCCATCGATATCACATTTCCTTTTGCTCGAAAGAATTAATACGCCGCGAAGAAGCGCGGAAGAATTGATCCTTTTCTAAAGCAAATATAGGAGGATAACGGCGGGAGGCGCATCGGCGCGCCGATGTACATTTTTAAAGAAAAACAGAAAGTCACGAACGCGTGTGCGACGCGGTATACGTCGCGCGTTCGTGCCTAATCAGGCGGGTGTTTTGCACGCTCTGACGCTTCCTCGCGAAAATCGCTGCATTCCAGCCCGGGGTACTCTGGCATCATGAACATCGATGAATTTCGCGTGCGCGGCAAGGAGATGATCGAGTACATATGCGACTACATCCGCACGCTGGAGGGCAAGAGGGTGACGGCAAACGTCGATCCCGGCTACCTGAGACCCCTGCTGCCGAAGGAGGCACCCCTCAAGCCGGAATCATGGGACGCCATCATGAGGGACGTCGATGGCAAAATAATGCCCGGAGTGAGTTTGCGGTCGTAACGGGTTGCCGTGATTATCGATCCCCCTTCTCCCTCTCTCCCCCCTCTCTCTCTCTCTTGCCATTGATTTCAACCCCCCTTTTCCGATATAAATAATGTTCGTGCACGTGAAAGAGAGAAAAAAAAAGAATTGATAAAAACTTTCCTTCTTCTTTCTCTCTCTTTTTCTTGGCGATGTAAAAAAACGTACTAAATAATAACGTAACATTCGGTAGATAGATCGCGATGCTTTTTGCGATGCAGCAGGTTTTTCCGGACGCGATCTTTGCGGGAACTTGAGGAAAAGTTAAGGTCGGCCCGTGACGTAAAATGTTTGTGATGTAACGCGTGTTACGTAAATCTTGTAAGAGAACAATATTTTCAATAATAAAAGTATCTTAGTAAATTAATGACGTCACTAGGATACTTTCTGAATATTCGTGGCATTTAACGTTTTCATTATTTGAAATATGACAGTAATATCTAATTAAAAAGAAATTTATCAAATGGAAATTTGTTACTGGAGATCTCGTCTTACTTTTAACGATACGAGAATTAATATAGTCTAGAAAAATGTGAAAATTAAGGCAATCTCGTAAAATAAGATTGCCCAATATGATAGAAAATGTTTAAAAATAATTTTAATCGAGCGATCGGTCGGTTGAACAATACAAGGACGGTGACCACGTCACAACATTCCGATCTCCGTTTCCGACGGAGATAACGGCTCGGAGAATGACGGCGTCGCGACGCGACGCGCGCGCGACTTTTTCCACAAACGCGTGCGAAGTTCGTTCTTAATCCAATGCAATGTTATCGCGGTGACAATGAAAGTCGCCGTTGTCAACGCCGGCATTTCCGCTGTCCATTCCGTTGTCCCATTCCATTAAATCCCGCGGATAAATCAATTTCAGAACATAAAAGTAGGTTACTCGACTCGCGGCTGTACGCGGGGGACAATGCTTTTTACAGATCACTCACTGGCAGCATCCGCGATTCCACGCCTACTTCCCGTCCGGCAACTCGTTCCCCTCGATCCTGGGTGATCTGCTGTCGGACGCGATCGGCTGCATCGGTTTCTCGTGGGCAGCCAGCCCGGCCTGCACCGAGCTCGAGACCATCGTGCTGGACTGGTACGCCAAGGCGATCGACCTGCCGACTGAGTTTCTGTCGGAGCAGAAGAGCGGCGGCGGCGGCGTGATCCAGGGCTCGGCCTCCGAGTGTATTCTGGTGACGATGCTGGCCGCGCGTACCCAAGCGATCAAGATGCTGAAGGAGCAGGAACCCAATAAGGAGGACTCGGCGTTCCTGCCGAGATTGGTGGCCTACTGCTCTACGGAGTCGCACTCGTGCGTGGAGAAGGCGGCGATGATAAGCCTGGTGAAGCTCCGGGTACTCGAGCCGGACGAGAAGGCCTCGTTGCGCGGCAAAAGACTCGAGTCCGCCATTAGGGAGGACGTGGCGAATGGCCTGGTGCCGTTCTACGTGTCCGCCACTCTGGGCACCACCGGCTCCTGCGCCTTCGACAATCTCGTGGAGATCGGGCCCGTGTGCAAGTTGTACCCCAACATCTGGCTACACGTGGACGGCGCTTACGCCGGTAACGCATTCATCTGCCCGGAGATGAGGCCGTTCATGGCCGGTATCGAACACGCCGAATCCTTCAACACGAATCCCAACAAGTGGTTGCTGGTGAACTTCGACTGCTCCTGCCTGTGGGTGCGCAATCGGGTGAAGCTTACGTCAGCGTTGGTCGTCGATCCGCTTTACCTTCAACACGCTCGCTCGGGCGAGTCGATCGACTATCGTCACTGGGGTATCCCGCTCAGCAGACGATTTCGAGCGTTGAAGCTCTGGTTCGTTATGAGATCGTACGGGATCAGCGGCTTGCAAAAGTACATTAGGAATCATATAAGGCTGGCTAAGAGGTTCGAGACGCACATGAAGAAGGACAGGCGTTTCGAGATCTTGAACGACGTACGGGTGGGCCTGGTGTGCTTTCGGCTGAAGGAGAGCGAGGAGATGAATCAGGAATTACTGGCTAACATTAACGCGTCTGGTCGGCTGCACATGATACCGGCCCGGGTGATGGGCAAGTACATCCTGCGTTTCTGCGTGACGAAGGAGGACGCGACCGAGGAGGATATCGATTACGCTCTCAGCGTGATCGAGGAGCACGCCACGGAGGTGATGTTGGCCCACTACGAGGGCACGGAGGACGAGTACAGGGCGAAGGGCCCGAAGAGCCCGGCCGCTCTCGACAAGAAACTCGTCCGGAAGTTCAGCTTCACCAGGAGCGTCACCAGAGACGCTTACAAGAGATCTATCTCCAAATCTAGCCTGCACGACGGCGCGACGCCTATCATGGTCGTCGACGATAACTCGCAGGTCGACGCCATCGACGACGACCGTTTCTGCAACAGCAGGTAGATCTTTGAGCCCCTGGACCAATCCAAAGCTCGTACTTTCGTGAGAGTCATCGTAGTTAAATTCGTAGTGTCAAATTATACTCAATTTGACACACATGGTAGTTGAAAGTTATTTAACTTAAGGTATTGGTTTAAATTTCATTTTTTTTATATTTAACAGTGGTCAGTAATATCGAAGATATGATTTTATTTCCCATTTTAATTTTGTTTTCTATTTTATGTTTAATAAATCCTATTATTTTCGTTTTCCCCTTTTAAATATGACGGAATAATGTAAAATTTCTTTTTTTTCCTTTGATTCGAAAACTTCAGAAGCTCTAGGTCAGGTTTCTTTCGCTATTACAAGCTTGTTAACAATAATTATCAATGAATTATTGATTTCAGATCGTGACGATGTCGATGACGGTCCCCGGCGCCGCCGACTCGGGACGACGTAGACGGTAATAAAAAGGGTCCTCGCTACACGGCCGTGTGATGCGGAACTCTGACGGCCCACCGTCGTCAATTTACTGATTCCCGAAGTCGCGTTTGTTGATAAGGACCGACTATCACCGATTACATCGCCACGTAAGTGTTTAGCCAAATTATTCGTCTCCGATCAAGTTCGCTGAATGCCAAGATCGCTCGTTTATGGACGACTGATCAGCGATCGGTCGTTATCTCGAGCACGAGTGATTCTTCGTGGCGACAAATCGCGTCAATGTACATGAGATATCGAGCCGAGTTTTGCGATAGAGCGTGAGATTCTTAAGCACATTTTAGACAGTTCGTAATTCGCGATAGAATTCGGCTTAAACAACTTAATTACGAACGCACATGTATAATGCAAAAATATTCGATTAGTATAAGCCTTTTTTTATTACGATCGAGTTTTTATAAGGATGAAGATTTTTATTAAAATTATAGATAGAATTTTGCCGCACACAGAAATTCTGTTCCGAATTACGGTCGGTCTAAAGTGGGTTTTAGAGGCGGCTGCGCGTATAGTTAACGTAGTCGTTTGATCTATTTTGGTATATACATATATATATTGTATATGTCTGTATAAGCGATAGAGCGAGATGAATCGATGTACATATGTAATACGTGATAATGACTGCCGATGCACGCACGGACTCTAATAGTTTTATATAAAATGCTAGTGAATAATTAAAGTGTATCGATCTCAATAGATTTACAAGTGAATAGCAAACGATTATACCGATCCCAGTGTATACCGGATATATCAGAATTCTATTTTTTTTTCGCTAATACTAGAACAGAAATTGCGAAGAGAGTCAAATATCTTCTAAATGTAATGTAATTGACGTGAATACATCCATTACATTATATTTAGGAGGTATTAAAGTTTAGATACGCGATATACAAAATTTCGATCGAATTCAATTAGAAATAAATTTATAAGTTAATGAAGACATATTGTTTAATATAGTGTCGTTGCTGATTAAAAATTAACACGTTATAATAACGTGATATCCGATAATCCATAAGAAAAAAAACATCCAAAATTGTAAAACAATTTATAACTGGAAAAGTCTACAGTATCTTGGAGACACTATATAGTGAAGTAAAATGTATTAGAATTTCAGACACGCATGGATATAGTGGACGTCATTAATTCGTATAATTGAGCGGACAATTGTATAATCGACGTCGCATCGACCAATAAAAATAGATTTTAATTTAGTTATAGAAGGTAATCCTAACGATAAGAAAATCATGAAATAGTACATGGAAAAAACAAGCATGTTTGCAAACTTAAAGAACTTCAGATTTAGATTGATAAATTTACGGGTCGATGCTAATACGAATATATCGATGTACGTGTACGTTTGTCTTTGATAACTTGCTCCGATTTATAATTATTATTAAATCAACTTCAATACGTACAAAGGTAATACAGGAGAATTACCCGATTATATTAGAATTTCACAAACATGATAGATAAAATGATTATGAAGTATTTATTTCATATGTACAGATGTTATAATAAAATTAAAGTTCGTAAGATAACTGAATTTTCTTTCATCCCCAATGTCGTTTAATTTTAATTATAATCATTTGTCTTTTTAATAAAATTCCTTTTTAACAACCAAATGAACTTGTTAATTAAGTTGTTAGAGATTAAATCCACTTTAAATTATTAATAATGTGTTCAGAAAACTACTTATAATTTTATTTATCATAGATATTTATTTTATATATATGTTCTAATATTTTAAATATTTTTTGTATTGTATACAATGTATACGTGTGGAAACTATAGAATTCTATTCTAAATTTTAGTACAAATTATAAATCATAAAATAAGTTTCGTTTTACTATTGCTTGTTATGCAATTTGTATTAAATTAAAATTCGAATCATACGAAAGTGCTATATAAAGATTATTAAAATCGTAAAAGTTCTTTATTTTTACATAAATCTCAAGTAACAGCAATTTATGTATATTGCAAAAATTATGCTTTCATTCTATTTTGTTGAAAAAGATATATGCAGATATAATTACATTATAACCATCAAATTATTATATCAGTTCATATACAGATCTAAATAAATAGTTATCACTACATCTGTCCACATTGAGATATCGTCACAGGAATCTTTGGCTTATTGTTCGGTCCAGTAGGAACATTCTCCACTTTCCTCATAACGAGAAGACCATCGATAACTCTACCAAAGACAACGTGTTTGCCGTCCAAGAAATTACACTTGGCGCACGTGATGAAGAACTGACAGCCGTTGGTATCCTTGCCGCTGTTCGCCATCGACAGCAGACCAGGAGAGTCATGCTTCAGAGTGAAGTTCTCATCTGGGAACGTTCCACCGCTGTAGATACTCAACACCCCGGTGCCGTCGCCGTTGACAAAATCACCGCCTTGTATCATAAAGTCCTTGATCACTCTATGAAAAATGGCACCTTTGAAGCCCAGCGGCACGCCATCCTTCCTGTATTCCCCGGTGCAAAACTGCCGGAAGTTCTCCGACGTTTTCGGGCAGACATCCTCGAACAGCTCAAAGATCATGCGACCTATCTCCGTGGTGCCTACAGACACGTCGAAGAACACGACCGGGTTGTTGGGGTTTCTCAGCTGCGCCTGAATCTGATTCCAAGTAGGCATGCTTGCTCAAGATGCTGATCTTATCTTCAGTTATTCAGGATTTTTAATTAGCACCAGGCAGCAATCAGTTAGCCATTCAAACAGCCATCAACAGGTAGTGAAGGATTTCCTGTATAATGATTCTTCTTTTATTTGTTGAATACTGATTATTTGTAGATCTTTAAGCAGTGCTGCACAATCCTTACCTTCAGTTAATTTACTGTGAATACTTATCGCAGAATATCCCAGAAGATTTTAGTCAAATGTGGACGGGAGATGTGCATCAGAGAGAAATATTCTTTCACATCCGTGAAACATCAACACAGACAAACGTAACCTCAATGAGGGATGCTTATAGGTTAAGTTTTCTCCGGAATGGATTTTGCGGCGCACAATTCGCGCAAAATGATCGACGACTAGCGTTTCGAGGTAAAACGGGTAGCAAAAGACGAGCTTCGCGTTACAATTCACGATACTGCAAAAATATCTAAAGGTAAACGCACCTTTCAGCGAGTCTCGAGATACCGCGAGATCGCCGGCACGGAGCGATGAGTAGAGGTTAACGTTTTGCGATACGCCAATTTCTTTGATAATTACAGAAAAGTCACTCGCCGTGTGACACACGTCCCGTATTATTGCGGGACGATCAATAACAATAATAACACGAAGCGGCAGTATAGCGGCACAGATGCTCCGACGCGTTGGACGTAAGGTGGAAAACGTGCGTCGCAGTGGTGCTCATTTCAATTGACTTATCTTACCCTGCTCGGCGACGAATCTCAGCGATGGATTTCGGCGACGACGTAATCGAACGGCGACGCGACACGGTTCTCTCTTCCTCCAAGCGTCCTTGCGGCGATTCAGAATGACAAGTGTTCGACGAGAAACTTAAATATATAGCGACCACCGTCCACGAGAAACTTATGCGCGCTTATGCACTCAATGCACTGTTGCCTGTTGCTCTTTTACCGGTTACCGGCGAGATCACGTGATCGCGCGCGCGACTTTCGTTTCCTGCGACGTATCGCGACATTTTTCAAGAATTCTTAAAACATATAGTCCAGTTTCTTTTAGTCCGCATCTAGATTTTATTTTCCACGTTGCATTATTTTTCGTTATAAATTTTTGGAACTGATTTCAATAGTACATACGTAAAAGAAGCAATCGATCACATGTCCAATGTGCGTCGAGCTAAATAACGTGAAATAATTTTCGCATTTAATCTCAAATCTTGTAATTTCATTAAAATTGATTTTACTTTATTAGTATTGCACGCAGTGGCTGATATACATATATTGATACATTGCATGACTGACAATGAAATGTACAAAAAGATATAATAAACCAAATTGTTGTAAACTATAATAAATCAGATTTCTATTTTGTTTCTCTGTAGCATTTTCTTTCGTTAGAACGTCTTTACATAATTTTTGCGTTTATATCTATTCGTTAGAAACATTCTTAGCATATATATTTTACACACATCTACATGTGTGTGCAAAAAGAAATTGTAATTATTTATTTACCTCCAAGTAAAGGGGAGAAACGCTTTGTTCTAATTCATTAGTAATCACTTCATTGCCTTACAAATATATGGAAATAATGTAATTCCTAAAATGATAAAATCTATTTTACAACTAGTCAATTATTTCAAAAATTTAGCATTTAACTGAAAATACAATCTACATCTCCCCTTTATAAAAAATGTAAACTTTGTATTCGTCGTTAATACGTTTAAATTAAGGGCAAAGATATAAGTATAATTAGAATTTATTATCAATTTAATATAAATATAGTTTAGCAGGATGGCAAAAAGGAAAGAACCAAATATTTCTTACAACCATCTAAAGCTATCTTAACATTCATGATTTTTCGTTCAGTAGTGAAGAAAAGTTAGAATTAATCCCTATGAAATTACAGTAAGCCGTTATATTGCAGAAACAGATTTTGTTTTCTTTATACAAATATATACTTGCATAATAAAACATTTAAAAAGTAATTTCTACTTCATAATTTGCTGAACAATTTCATAGTATATATTCTAAAAAAAAAACAAGTAAACATATGTAGTTAATTCTGAAATTAACTACATATGAAAACACAACACATTTTAATAAATATATGTTTAACTTGCGTAACTAATTAAAATGTGTATTGTAAATTAGGTTTATGTACATTAACTTTATATTAGAGTCAACATCTTGTTTTACTTACATATTTTTCTAGAAATTAGACACTTGTTTAGAATGTTACTTGTGTATACGGATTACAAATAAATCCTGTGCAATTTAAGTCATCTAGTAAAGGATTACTCCATTCATTATGCATGTATTCATTACTTTCTAGTCATATTAATAGCATGTGAAATATCACAAGCAATATGCGAACAACAAAGTGGAAATGATAATTATATGTGTATCTTGATGTGCTCCTTCAACGTAGTTTTGCCATCAAATTTCTCCTCGCAGATACCGCAGACAAAATCATCTGAATCATCTCCATCGTCGCTGTCGTGCTGCTGATACTGTACAATAACATGCGACGTTTCGTCCGACATTAAAGAATCCTGCTCGTCTTGGATATGATTATTTCCCTCCTTCAGGTCTTGTTCAGTCACAACGTTCATAGATATATCCGCACCGCTTATCTGTACGATCTGACTGGAGTAATTCTCGTGACCCTGCGGATTTGGTATCGTTAGAACGGGCAGCGATTCGTTCTGTTTCGAGATGATATTTAGAGTGTTGTCCTGCTTAGGAGACTGAATCAAGTGCATCGTGGACATGTCATCCTGCCTGACTGTTTCATCGAGTGCGTCGTCCACGGATTCTGTGGACACGATGTTCGCCGCGTCGTTTTGTTTGTCTATGGCAATTATATCGAGAGAATCCCTGTGATCTTGTTCCACTCGAAGCACCTGAATATTCTCATCTTCCTTACCATCCACGATAAACCGTATGTTGCTGTGCTTGAGCTCAGATATCGCTATGAAACCGTCGCTACGTTTCTCCGTAGTGACCACGACAAACGCGTTGTTTTGCTTCTCATTTAAAACATGCATCTCGTCCGATTTGTCGGATGGATCTGTGATGGACAATAAGGCTTCGTTTTGCTCCGTCTTCGGAATAAAGTCCAAAACGTTCTGCTTCGTCTGCGCGTTCGTGCCGCCCGATTTCGACGATTTCTTCTTCGTTGGCTTCGACTTCGGCGAGGTGTCGTTGTTAGTTTTCGCTTTTGCCTCGGCTATCATCTGATCCGAATGCTTGACTATGTGCGCGCAGAGCTCGTCGCGATCCTGATTGAGAGCACCGCAAAGCGGACACTGATACGGAGGACTGCTCGCTTCCGTCTCGTTTTTCCCCGCCGCGTGGACCCATCGAACATGCTCGCGCAGGACCACCTTCTGATTAAAAGCCCTCGAGCACAACGGGCACACGTGCGGTCTCTCCCCCGTGTGAATCCGCTCGTGCTTCCTCAAAGTTCCGCCGTCTCGAAACGCTTTCCAACAGAATTTGCAGCCGTACGGACGTTCACCGGTATGCGTACGATTGTGTATTAAGTATCCCTGGCGCGACGAGAACGTTTTCGAGCAGGTGTCGCACTGAAAATGGGCCGGACTACCGGCATGCGTTCTGCTGTGCTCCCAAAGGCCTTGTCGCGAAACGAAGCTCTTTCCGCAGTCGGTGCAAGTAAACGGCGAGTCTCCGGGGTGCGCCGACAATCTGTGCTCATCCAGCTCGTTCTGCTTCTCAAACTGCGAGCCGCAAACCTCGCACGAGTGAGTCTTTTTGCGATGGATCCACTGGTGGCGAAACATCTTCTGCTTCGTGGTAAATTTCTTCCCGCATTCCGAGCAAGCGTGCTTGCCCCATTTATTGTTAGGCATACCTTGCTCGATGTTGTTCTGCATTATTTTCTTGGCGCACGTGATCTGGTGGTTCGCCAAATGATTGCCGTCCTGAAACTGCTTGTCGCAGTACTCGCACTCGATCGGCATATTCCAGGTCTTGGAGGCATGAATCTTCTCGTGAGACGCCAACGCGGTCGCGCGTGAAAAATTGACTCCGCAATGCTTACACGTGTACTGCTTACTGTTGTTTACTTCAGCTTCCCCGTAATCTCTTTTATTCGTACTGTTATATCTGTAAAGCGTCTCGACTTTGACTATTCCGTCGGGAGTGTTGAATGAATTTATCGTTATGTCATACTGTTGACTGTTATTGACCGAATCGCTGATATTATTTTGCTCGGTGTACTCGCTAAATTGCGCCACTTCACCATTGGGCATTACCGTAAACTCTTGCAGCGTATCCATCTTGGCATCCTGGTGATTCGGCATTGTGGTAACTATCGATTGTTCGCTGCTGAAATTGTATGACGAGACCGGCCATTGAACTTGACATACTTCGTAGTTCTGTATAGACTGGACAGACGAAGAAGATGGTATCTGAGAAGCGTTCTGCGAATCAGACGCGTTTTCCGGCCACTTTCTAAATGTCTCCACCGATTGAGACATATTATTACCCTGTGATTGCATGATGGCTCGTCCCGCGACGTACGTGTGTATCTTCATGTGGTTGGACAAGCTGGAAGGCCTCTGGAAGTCGGAGCCACAGATGGTACACTTGTGCGGCCGTTCGACGTGATGCATGTGCGCCTGTAGCATGTGTGCCTGCAAACTGGTCTTGGAACGGAACAAGTTGCCGCACGTTCTACACGCATGAGGACGATCCACTTGATGACAAACCATGTGGTTATTCAAGTCAATCTTTCTCTCAAATCTCTCCCCGCAAGTGGTGCAGGATAATTTAGGCGACGACTGACACACAGACTGATGTTCAACCATATCCTCTTGGGTGAAGAGACGCTTACAGATCGGACAACTGATCTTCTTATCCTCGAAGCATGGATACATACCGCCCAGCTGACGCAGAGCTTCCACAGCCATGGACTCGTCGTCACCCGACGTATACTGCTGCTGTTCCTCTTGCTTGATATACATCGGATATACCACTTGATTGTCATCTTCCTCTTCTGACTGTTCCGCAAGGATCTCGACGGTACCCTGTGACTCCACGATGTCAACAGTGGCAGTGTTACCGACCGTGACCTCCGCAAGGCCTTCCTGGAGAACGCATTCGTTGACAGGCTCGCATACCTCCTCGTGAGATATCATGTTCTCCTCTATGACATCGTGCACCTCGGCGAGGGGAAATGTCACGTACTGCTCCCCCTCGTGGGTCTCCATCTCGTTCGCTACTTAAGTACCGGTATCAACATGTATCAAAGAGATATTGCAAGTATTGTAACGTGCACGGCGATCCTCGAGGGAACCTAGTTTCACCTCAAGTTAGGTCTTCTAGGTTAAGTTGGGTCCTATCATACCTGGTCGTCGCATACCCGTGTTTCCCGTTTTACCAGGTGCCCGTGACACGTCGCGATGATGATCGTGCACGATCTGCAGCCGCTGGATAATATATATTGCCCTTTTTCGTTCCTGTATGGGTACAGGTACCCGACACCGTCCTGCACAGAAAAATACCCAGTTATACATATGAATCATATGATTTACGGGAGCGTAATATTTGCAGCGATTTAAAGATGCGTACGACGCACGGAGGAATTCTCGATAGAATTAGTTAAATCATCCAGGTGATTCTCAATTAACACTATACATCAGCAGCGATACTGCAAGGTTATTTGCAGAGTAGTGCCCCATATCGGGCACTGCCTGAAGTTGCGCGACAGTGAACAGCTCTTCGATAAAGGAGCTCTCGATACTTATAAATAAATAAATACGATAATGCCACTATCCGTCGATTGAAATATCGTTGCGTCTGACTTTTTTTACATTATTTAGCAGAAAGACACGCGGATAATTAAATAATAATAATAATTAAAAAGATTTTTTTCACATATGATTAATTTTTCTTCGTATTTTATTTCTAAACTGTTTTTTTATTATTTAAAGTGAAAATTACTCGAGACGGAGGAATATCTAGAAAAAAAGAGCAATAAAAGAAGTAAATCTGAGCTTTGCACTATTTTCTTAGCTTTGCACTATTTTCTTAGCTTTGCACTTTACATTTTTGCCTTTTTCAAGTGGAAAACAGATACAAGTGTAGAAAGTGCAACTGAAACGATTAGGCCTCTTATCGCAAAGAGCGGCGAACTTCAGTGTTTAGTGTTTACTGATGACACATGTTTCAAAGGTTATATCTATTGCTGACACGAATGATATAACTGTTCGATTAAAATAAATAATTTTGATAATACTGTCTTAACAGCAACCTCTGATTGATCAGAAAACAATTTAACTCATGGATAATAATTAATTAATACAATTAATAAATATATTATTGAACCATTAATTGTCGTTATTCGATCAAAATTCGTATTATTATGAAACGAGAGGAATCTTTAGCTGGATGGAATATTATATGGTGGTTATTTAAGTTATTCGGTCTCCCAATCACTCTTCCTTGGCTCGTGTATCATTTTTATGATATTATGCAGCAAAAACGGAGAAGAGCTGCTCTTGGCAATAAGGTAACATTTTGTGAAGTGTTTCTTTTATAATTTTTATAAATACAAAATATGAGCAAAGTATCTCTCTCAATATCTCTTTTTGTTTAAAGATTTGAATATTTCTATGAATGTATTTTTTTTTGTGATCCATTTTTGATGCATTTTAGGTTGTGATGATAACCGGTGCTAGTTCTGGCTTAGGAGAAGCTTTGGCTCATATATTTTACAGTTCAGGTTGCAGAGTTATCTTGGTATCTCGTAGAAAAGAGGAGTTGGAAAGAGTAAAAAATGATTTAATAAATACTCATCAAGTACGTAGCACGATACCCGAGACCGATACCTATTTTAATAGGCAAATGTATTGGATATCAATTATTCTGTAATTTTCTTTCAGACAGTTCCAACTTATCCACCTATCGTTTTAGCATTAGATTTAACGGATATCAACAACCTGCAAGATGAAGTGTCAAAAGCTATAATGGTACACGGCAGAATTGATGTTTTGATTAATAATGCCGGCATTTCGTATAGGGGAGAAGTTATTGATACGAATGTTGATGTGGACATCAAAGTCATGCTATCGAATTATTTCTCTCAGATTGCATTAAGCAAAAGTAAGTGTATTAATTAAGAGATCTGCTGCAACAGATTCATCATACGTTATTAATTTGCAGTTGTTCTTCCATATATGATAAAGCAACAATCTGGTCATATAATTGGCATAAGTAGTGTGCAAGGGAGAATCGCTATTCCATTTAGGCAAGTATTTGATTATGAGTCAACGTCTATTGTTTTTTTACATGAATTATTGGTTAATTACTGATTTTTAGATCTGCCTATGCTGCGTCTAAACATGCATTGCAAGCTTGGTACGATACTGCCAGAGCAGAACTATCTGACAAGAATATAAAATTTACAGTCATCAATCCAGGGTACATTAAAACAGCTCTTTCTCTTAATGCGTTGACAGGAAATGGACAAGTTTATGGACGTTAGTAATTACATTCTTATTGAAGATCCTAAATTATCTTACTTCTCTATTTATGTGATTTTAATATGCATCATTTTGTTATAGTAATGGATAAAACAACTGAAAGTGGTTATCCACCGAAGTACGTAGCTGAATGCATCTTAAAATCTGTATTGAAGCAAGAAAAGGAAGTTACTATTGCGTCGTTTTCTCCAAAGTGTGCTATAGTGCTTAGAACCTTGTTTCCTTCGCTTTATTTCTGGATTATGCAAAAACGTGCGAGAAAATTAGCACGGGATAAATAATATTATTTGAATTAAATATCATACTGTTTAGTTACACATCAAGTGATTGCTTTGTGTTTGTTGCGGATTTATGTATATATATTTTTTATGTATAAAGTAAAATGTTTTAGAATATAACTATATAATTTAACAGGGTATAAATCTACGTAATTTACGGAAGAATTTACGTAATTTTGTTTAACCAACTTCCGAGTTATTATGTTTTAATACTTATATTTATGTGGCAAGGATAACAGTTAAATAAAATACACTACTCAAAAGTATATTTTATTTGTATTGTAGCCACTCTCTGACTAGTGGAGTATCTTTACATTATGTACACTTTATTATTATGAAATTTTAATTAAAACTGCGCCGAAATGTTTAGATGTTGAGTGTGCTGTCTATCTCTTGATATAAAGTTCATAAAATTAAGAAAAATTTAAATATTTTACATCATGTGATAAAGGTCTAAATTATACATAATCATTTAATAGTTATGTTGTGTAAAACAGTTATGTTTGTAAAACAGTAAGACAATAATTTAAAGACAAAATATTGCATATATATATTCAAATATATTTATGATAAAAATATATAATTTTTTTCACAAGAGTGATAGATAGCACATCTATTTATAGTACTATTCAATGTGTTACTAAAATTATCATTTCTTTTATTTTGTTAACATTTCATTTAATTTTCTCGATTTAAGCGGTACAAACTTACTTAAAATATAACAATTTCAATAAGACCTGAAAAATATGTCTACCATAATAAAATCTGAATTGTCATGATAGATTTAGCCACTCTAATATTATATTCCCGTATATTGATCACATTTTCATATGCCTTTCTAAGTTATATTATTTCTATTCTTCACTTTAATCTAACGAAATAGATTGTGTAAAGAAACACGATAAAAATTCATATAATATAAAATATAATTAAATGTGATATATTAAACGTAACATCGAGCGGTTACATGTTTATATCAATCACTACACAATATTGATGTAATGACCATATAATCGGTTCTGGTATGTAGTTACATTGTACATAAATATAGAATGCAACTACAACACTTGAGGTATACTGAAAAAAATTCAACGTACTTGAAATAAAACTTGACTGCATTTTCTGTTCTAGCAACAGTTAGCTTGTTCTGTGCAGTGGACTTTCTTTTGTAGTATTACATGTAATTCTTTAATCTAATATATTTGGAGAAACGAGTCTTTAATAGAAATATGTTCAGCAAGTTCTCGCGCTTCATGTATAAAATAGAATTTTTTTAGAACGAAATCCAAATGTATGGATTTCCAGATGTTATTTGCTCAAACTTTGTGCTATACTCATTGTATAACGATATAACGATATTTGAAAATATAATAAAGTATATCTGTCATCATCCTATAAGCTTGGTTTGTAATTTCTACAGCATGTTCAGAATTATGTACACTGTTTCACCTTTTGAGCCCCTGTGTCGACGTACATACAAACGAGTGAACATTTCATTCATGTGACCATAAATTTTATACCACGCGAAAAGATTTCACGTAGTATAATGTACAGGATTTTAATTTTTGTTAACGTTAAACATTTATAGGAATGTTTGCGACGCCAACTTCTATCTGACGGGATTGATGCAAATGAGTTTACACGCATTTGTGATGAAAAAAGTATCTTATTCTATATATTTATGATTAATAAAATAAAATCTAAAATTACATTGAGTTTTTATGGTCAGCATATCTTTCTGATATCATACTAGTTTAACATAGATTGTTCTGTTGGGTGAGAAAATCTAGGCAACATACCCTTTGACATGTCATACATATTGTATTCTCTCTTTACCTATTTTATTTACAGTCTAAAAATACATAATGCTAAATCCTTATGTACCATTGTAAATTTAATCATTCTAAGAACACTTATGTCAATATTTCTTTTTCTTCATTATAGAGACTGCACGTATATGGTATTTCCAATTTTACAATAGTTACTTTTGAAAATTTTGTCAAGATTACAAAGAATAACAAATCTCAAATTACATGCCAATGTAAAAACTCGGATAAAATCTGGCTCTTTTGTATTTATGTGTGGCTTAGTCATCACATAAGCAGCATTCACCTGCGAGGTAGTATCAAAAAGTGTTATAAGTCAAAATGAGAGAATACTTTGCGTTACGATATATAACACGGCATGGGAATAAGTTCGTACTTTCCTTTCAGGTTCAAGGAATTTGCTGTAGGCCTACTACTATGAAACTCGACATCATGTGGCCTACCTTATCGTTTCATTCTGGCTTAAGTCAAAACCGGTGCCAGGTAATAAATTTCTTTCACTTGAACGCCTGGTACAGTCTCCAGGCAGTAATGCCGAGGGCTGCCAATGTAATAGTTGTGTGAAGAATTCGTCTCCTACTATCATCTTTCCTTACGAGAAACGTCGGGGACGACGGACCTAGAACAGCTAATAGCTCAACGTGCGGTAATTTGCTGGTATCAGTTTCTACTTGGTACTGGCAGCAGGGATCAAATTGCCAGGAGACCGTATATAATCCGCAGGTTATGACCGACGTAAAACCTAGTGGACCACAGATGTACGGCCGATCGCCCCAGACTAATCCTGAAAGAGACATTGTAAAATATTATCAATCAGCGGTATAATTTGGTGTCACGATGGGGTGGCGTTACATACAAATTGAACAAACCTGTGACGATCGCAGCAAGACCCGACAGCGCGGCAGTCTTGTGAAGACAATTTCCTACCGCTATCCATCTGGAGGTTTCATCACCTAATTTCGACGGTTCGATAACAATTAAACTGCATTCCGATTCTAGTGCTCTCTCTAATTCATACTCAAATGTCTCGTGGGCATTTTCACTGTCGTACACTTCCCTGATGATGGCAACATTAGAGGATTCGTCCCTGCGAGAAGAGGAAATAAATATATAAATTAACACTCTCCTGACGTTGTATTTCGTACGGGATCTAATATCATATACTTGGCAACACAATTACGTTTGCAATATTCACGCAATTCGCACCAGCGCGTGCCAAGGTTATATCTACAAGCGCAAATTCTTTTCAACGTGAAAATCCGTTGGATTCTCCTCGCGCAATGAGGTTAGCCTAGAGTCCGATTATCGTCTCGCGTACGCTACACAATCGCGACGTACGCACCGTAGCAATTAACGCTAGAAATCCTGATTCCTGAAATCTCATTCTCTCTCTCGCGTGTTATGTAAGACATTGATTACAGTCGGTCGGCGCAGGATTTGTTTTGGTCGCGTACCCCACGTCTTTCCCGGCGAGATTAAAGCCGAAGCGGCGCGCTGCGCGACGTGATTCGGCCGCGATTGAATATCACGACGACGAGAGAAGACGCGTATGTATCCGTACGTATATCAAAGAGAAACAATTTGAGAAAGAACGATAGTGAAAGTGACAGGAGCCGACGCGAGCCGCGTCCGACGAATCGCGGAGTCGCGACTAGAGATCTCCTCTCCGTCCCACGCAAAATCGCGTGGTAAATCCTCGTCGCGAATTTCGAGACTCTAACCGTATCCCCGAAGTGTCCGGGGTCACGCGAGGACCCCGGGAGAATTATTAAAGATTAATTCGCCGCGCGCACCGCGACCCCGCGCTAGGCTTTGAGGTTAATTCTAAGAATGGCAATGACGACCGAGGGGGGAATCGCGTCGCCGAGGACGGCGACGCTCCGGCGACGTTCCTCTCGGCGCGAGAGCGCGTCGAAACGGCGCGTGACGGCGCGCGGAACGGATCCGCGTCTACGAACCTGTCACCAGCTTCATCTACCATCTTCACCGTCGATCCCGCAGATACTGAAACGGCGGTCTGCATCGGACCGGAAGGAAAGGCATGACTCGCCGAACCGGACGGCAAAAATCAGCTGACGACGAGCGCGCCGCGCGCGCGACGATGCGCGATCACACGAGCGCGCGGGTGCGCGCGTGACTCCGGTGGTTCTGGAGAATTTTAAATTTTCTGTTGGACACGGCGGTGGCCGTTTTGAACGTTTCCGCGTTCCTTCGTTTCCGGTTTCAAACGCGTCGCAGGAGGCCGAGGGCAAGTACGCGCGAATCGTTTTTCTCGCACACTTTTTGGTATTAAATCTGTGGATCTGTCGTCGTGGAGATCTCGAACGAGCGACGATTAGGTAGAAATATATCTATGACGTAATGGGGCGCGAACGATTGTTAGTTTGTAGTAATTGACGTTAATTGACATTTAATTGCGATTGGAATTATGACGGAAAAATTGGCCGTGTCGCCATTATGAGCGATCGTCGGTACAGCTCGTCTCTTTACTCCATGTTTGAAGTACTCTAAATGCGTAAATTAGATCGTTTTATTATTTAATTTATTTGTGTCAGTTAAATATATGAAATCGACACAATACAAATGCTCGCTGAATACATAACTAAATAAAATTGTATGGCTTAAATAGCAATACTGATCGATATGAGATATAAAAGATGAATATCTCATATCTCGTATTTAAAATATTAAATGTAAAATTTTTTATCTACTCTGCTCGAATCACTCTTTTACGAAACAAAATATTTTAGTCACAATTAATAATATTAATATTTCAGTCATTGTTTTTAGCTTTTAATTAAATCGTCCAAATTATTTATTTAAATTGATATTTTTCATGACTTTTCTGGACACGTATTACGGAATTTTGCGGAATATAGACTCCGATCGGAATTGTTCAATTATTTCTCAGATTTCTATTATGTTTTGTAGCGAAAACGAAAGAATTCCGATCGGAATTATTTCGTTTCCAGAATAAAAAATTATTTTTCAAAAAATTGATCGATCGAACGTGCCATCTTTAGGCATCAATCGCATCTCGTCTCTTTACGCCATATTTTTCAACGCACGAACAGAGTAGACCGTTCATCGTCGAGCGCGCGTTACGCTCCGTTCGCTTTTCCAAGAGATTCCCGCGTGCTTCTCTCGCAATCAGCAAAGAAGCGTGTAAGTCTGTTTCCTTGCATTTCCTTTCGCATTCGGTATCGAAGATATATCCTCGTAACTTTAAAAAGGGAAAAAGGGAGAAAGAAACGTGCACGGAAAGTACGAACGAGACGATGCGAGAGGATACGTGATCGATCCACTTGTACGTCTCGTTCGCACTTTCCACTTGCATTTTGCGTTTCAGCGTGAAACGAAATGCGCGTATCTATGTGAAGAAGGGAAAAGAAGGTATAGAAAATACCGAAGAGAACCGAAATGAACGGTAGTTATTATTTATAACGGCAGTTTATAATTCGTCGTCGCGGATTCTCGAGCGAGCGGTCGGTCGGCGCGGGACGTCGATAGTCGTGCAAGTTCGGGCGATCTCGGCGGGCCTCGGCGTGGCGCGATCGGCGATAGACGGCAGGGGGGACTACATTCGCGGTTGCGCGTAGGGACGCGGCGCGCAGGGTGTTCCGCGGTCGGCCGGGCGAGAGGCGAGAGTTGGCGGTGCGCGCTGGCCGGGGAGCGCGCAGATGGAATTAAACGGAGCGAGATCGCAGATGGACCTTCGCGTGAGGTGCGTGCGAGACGCGCCGTCTGTGTCACGTCGGGATTTCGCGACCGCCGTCGTGTGCGTTGTGTCGTCGATCCTCGTCCCTCGCGAGCGAGCGAGTGAGTGCGCGCGCGCGCGCGTTCCTACTCCGAGATCGGGATTACGCGCGGGTGACATTCGGAGCGTGCGAACGAAACGCAGAATCGCTCGCCGGCGTTGATACGCGTCGCGCCGAGGTGATACAATCAGGTTCGCGGGGGTCTTCCCGTCCCCGCGCGACAAATCCGCGAGTGCCGATATATTTCGAGCGCTCCGAAGTGCGCCGCGAGATTCTCCCGTTTCGTGTACCGTGTGAACGTGGGCACACGTGCGCGCCCGTCCCGCGTCTGCGCGCGGCGAAGTGACATGTTTTCGAATCCCCGACGGCGGCGGTCGGTAGCGGTTGACTGGTTGACTCGCGTGACGATCGGCGAACGAGAGTGGATTCGGGGCGACGACGGCGTAAATCCACGTGCTCCGCGCGGGAGTGTCGAGAGAACGGAGCAGCGAGGAGACGAGGAGGAGGAGCAGGAGCCGCTCCGCCGCGTCGATCGACGGGGGATACGTGCGAGAGGGGCGCGCGCGGTGAGTGTGTGAGTTACGCGCCGCCGAGAGTGGGGGGGGTTAGGAGAGCGAGCCGCGAGGCGACTGAGGCGAGGGTTTCGACCGGATCGCACCGCACTGACAGTCGACGAGGAGTGTGTTGTCCGCGCGGGTGTGCATATACCGCGGCTGCGCTGCGCTCGCCCGCGGGTGCCGTGCCGTGTGAGTCGCGAGGCCGCGACTTCGTAAACACGTATTAACGCGACGCAACGGCGGTGCGTGAGGCGACGGTGCACGTAATCCCGTCGCGAGTGTCGCGACGCGTAATCCTCCCGCGAAGAGATCGAGGTCGAGACGCGAGACTCGGCGACGGACTTTTGCGACGTCGCTCGCGGGAGCGCGACCGCGAGTGAGTGAATTCCCTCTTCGGACCTCTGAACACTATCGCAGTTTTCTCCTGGATTGCAGAATATTCACGGAGTGTGTGCGGACGATTGGCGATTTCTCGAGAGCGGTGGACTCCGCTCGGCCGGACGTCGCGGCGCGGGTGACGTTCTCGCCGGGAACAGCTGGCGGCGAATCTCTCTCTCTCTCGGAGTATCACCGGCGCGGCGCGCGTTCATCGACGCGCGTCAACGACCTCGGCCCCGTCCGCGATCCCGTAAAGGGAGCTTCCGTCGAGTGGTGTGTGCGCGCGAGATCGCACGACGGCGATTCGCGCGACTCGAGACGAAGGTGCCACGCGTCGCCTCTCTCGAAGGAGCCGTGCGTGCGTGCGTGACCCTGGACAGGCGTGAAAGTGACACTTGGCGCGGGAGCAAGCTGGAGTAAACACTTCCTGGAAGTAGCGGTTCCCGACGGGGCTCGCGCGCTCGCGCCGCGCCGCGAGGAACGGAACCGGTGCTGGCGCGAGAAAACGGAACCGGTGAGAAGAAAACCGCGGCGAGGGTGAGACGGAGAAAGGGGAGGAAAGAGGAAGAGGAAGGAGAGGGCGATGCCGTGCCTCGGCTGCGATCGCGGTTAATTCGCACGTGTCGCGATGTCGGGTGGCACGGCGGGCGGCGGCGGCGGCGTCCGCGGCACCGGCGCCGAGTGCAGGAAGTTCGCGCCGAACATATTCAACAAGAGCAAGTGCAGCAGCTGCTTCAAGCAGAAGGAGGAGCACAGCGCGGAGGCTCTGGAATGCAACAGGGTGAGTTTTGCTTGATGGACTCCTTCCATCTCCCGTCCCCCTCTCCCCCCCTTGTGATCCCTCTTCCTCGCTCTTTTCGACTCCTCGTTCGCTACCGCGCTTCCCTGCCTTCTCTCTGTTTCTCCCGCTTACGTAACTATACACGTAATTATAGTTGAATGTTATCATATGAATATTGGACCGAAAGATTCATCGCGTTTGGCGAAGTCGAGGGCAAAATTCTTCGACTCGCGAAAAGAAATGCTTGTTAGCATTACTCGAAATACACGCACGTATTAGCTTCGATAACGCTTTTCGAATCTAAGAAGAACTTTTTAAATCCTTTATTAAAAGTATTCTGATTCCCTGACTTTATTTACAACAGAATTTAATAACTTGATTCAATAATTAATTATTTTATAAGTTAGGGGGATTCATTGTTTTCATAAAACGTTAAGCTTCGACCTATTTTTCTTGCAATTTTTTATTAAGATTTATTTTGTGATATTGACTGCCATTCGTATGAGATATTAATCTCAAATTAATTAATATATGTATATCTTGTCATATATCATATATATATCATATATATGTTGTATGCTCTGCTGTACGCGTTCCTCGGTCCTTACGTTAGAGAATTTGCGTTCTAAGACACGATAAATGCCTCTCTGTTTCTCTCCGTATCGCTCTTCCGATGTGATCTCCCAGGTCTTCTCTCCTTTCCTCGCGCTCGTGCGCCTGACTCGTCTCTCCCTCCTTCTCGCTCACCCTCGAATTCCTTCTCGAGATCGAGGACGAGCGGAGTGAAGGAACGGAGGTCCTGGCCGCTCTGTCAGGACGTCGACGTTACGTAAGATCTGTCGCGGCCGTCGTTCACAAATCGCCTCGCGAACGCGAACGCACGTTTCGCTCGCCTGTCCTTCAAAACGACATCCGATCTTCCGGCTCGTTTGGCATCGCGACAGTCGCGGTTCATTAACTTTACCTAGCGCTGTCGCGCTGCAACTTTCCAGATCGATGTAGGTGAAAATGTTAGTTTGTTCGATCGCGACGTTACAGCGCCGCGAGCACAGCTGTCGTGACTCGTGACACATATTATTATTACGTAATCCGTACGTGCGGTATCGTGCATAAACTTCGAAACGAACGAACGAACGTTCCGGCATTGAACGGCTACAATGAGATAGAGATTTCAGACGAAATGACAATTGCAAAATTTCGCGTGAATTTGCATGTTACGATAGCGATTACCGTTTGACAATTATGTTGAGAGTCATGCCGCTACGCTGTTTGCTGCGTCGTGTACGCTTTTTTTTCGCAGCAATTTAATATCTGCTAGACCGCTCTCTCGATCTCGCGTTTACTTCGTAAACCCGCGTTTTTTATGACGGTTAATCATACGCATATAACGAGCGACAATTACGCGGCAATTTAAGGGCACGTCTTAAGTAAGCGTATATTATAAAATCTGGCGTGTTAAAAGAAATTGCTTGAGAGCAAAAGAAAATTTTGGACCCGGCTTCCCTTAACATCGTTGCACGTGAATTTTGTCTATACATATATAAAGAAACAAGACCATTAGTGATCTCTTTAACCATGTATGGATAAAGTTAATATTGAATCAAACATGATTTTAGAACGTTATGTCGAACTTTATGTCGTTATATGTATTATTATTATTCATATGTAAAAATTAATTTTATTTGTATACGACATCAAAATTCGAATTCGATAAGATAAAATCACATTGCTTTTGATTCTTACTATTTGAAAATTGATATGCTTTTTTAAAGAAATATCTATTTTCTAATAAAAATATAATAAAGAACGAATGTAACTTAAAAAATAAGTAACAGTCTCTGTTGATTCTTGTATACATAAAATATTAATTTGTCGGAATGATATCGATGCAAATTAATTTTAATATAAACATAAAATTTATTAAAATACATTGCATAAAAGGATTTATAATGATTGCATTGTATATTGCATGTCATAACCGAAAACGAAAGTATATTAATATACGTAATATATATTACACACTTTTCGTAGAGACTTAAATACTTGATCTAGCTCTGTAGAATAAAGTATAGAAATACTTAAAAGATGGTCTTGCTTTTTGAATTTGAGAGTGCTGCGTCACGATCGAGAAATACAAATACATCTCCCGATGCGAGTGTACGTCAGAACGAGAAAGGAATCTTTATAGTTCTGCTTTTTTCGTCTCGTATAACTTTTATTTACGGCGGGATCTTCAGCGATCATTGAACGGGCTCGTGACAATCATGGGAGAGAGAGAGAGATAGGGAGAGATGGAGAGAGAGAGGAGAAATAGAGAGAGAAGAAAGGAAATGTAATATAAGAACATTAAAAATCAATTTGCGCTATACGGTATCGAGGATAGAAGGGGATCGTGATACGGGAATCGTTGTCACTTCGTAAATGCATATTTTTTTCCGTATGTGAAATTGCTTTTTTATACACCCGGTCACTACTTTACCGTTCGTTTTAATGCTTCATTAATTGTCGAAGTTAATTGTGCTATCTTTTAACTAAAGTTATAATGACGCAAGGGATTATCGTTTGCACAAAATTACGTTTTTAGTATATTCGTATAATGTAAGTTTGATCTTTTTTTATTCTTCATCATTATAAAATTTCATGTTGATGACCTTACAGGATCATTGAATTAAAAATGGGATAAATACTATTTGTATTTATTTTATTTTTATTATATCAAGTCAGTAATAATTCTTAACATATTTCGAGAGAGATTGAAGGATAGAATGGCAAGGTAAGGAAATTCAGAAATTTTTTCGCTCATGTTCTCCGAAATTTTTCCATCTGACTGATTGATTTTCTATCTGATTGAATTGATTGATTTGATTGATTTCCCGGTTGATCGATGTGCGTAATTTTAACATTATGACTAAATCAAAGTTTTAACCGTTACTCCGTCAACTCTGGTTTAATCTCGTGATGAATTATCATTTTTGCATATTTCGGAATAAAATTGGCAGATTAAATTTGTTCGCGCGCGCGTTCACAGCGTTCGCCGATACACGGCTGTTTATCCCTGGGTCCTCGCGCCGCGCGCCGTTGCGAAATTTCGGAATGTCGGCAGCCTTGCGACCTGTTCTCGGTGCATTCCAGCCATCTCTTCCTCCAGCACCCCTACGAGAGAGAAGAAGGCCCCCTCCGAGAGTTGTTGGCCTGTCGGCTTTCGCATGGATGCGGTATCTCTGTATCGGTTTATTCTCCTCCCCGTCTCGCTTCCTCCCCCCCTCTTTCACGCGGGCCGTCTCTCTCCGTCTCTCCCGCGCGTAACCGCAAATAACGTATGCATACGCGACGCAATATTTCTTTACCCGTTGGTCGTAGTACGGTCCTCCTGCGGTAAGCTGGTTTCGGTAACCGCGATAGACTACGGAGAGAAAGAGAGAAGGAAATCGACGCTAGATATTATATTGTTTTATATTCGCTGTCTTTTGAAAACCTGTAAAATTACGTAAATCGCTCCGTGAGATTTCATGTCTCTCTGCGGTAAAGTTAGGAGGAAAAGAGGTGATTTTCATTCGTCTCTCAAGGAGATATTTCCAGACCTATCTCATTCGTATATATCGTAAGATCTAATTTCAGCGGGCAATGCGAGAATATACAATCGTACCGCACGATAGAAAATACGATTAACAAAAGAAATCGGTCTTATTACGCGTGTATGTACGTTCTTGTTCTTGGACTAAAGAGACCCTTGGGCCATGCTCGCTCGTGACCGGCCATTATCGGCGTGCAACTTAGTATTTTCAGAGCCCGATTACTTCTTCGTGAGCGCCTTCGTAAGTGCCTTCGAGAAATAATTTCCTGGGGTGAGAGAGCTTGAGACGCGCGGTTGGGACGTACCTTAAATTTTGATCCGGTGAAACGATTCCGTGACGTCTTACGGTACCTCGGGCTTCCTTCTGGCTTTTGCCAGAATATCTTCACTTGCTATCAAGTTCCCTGACTTTGCGAATACTCTTTTTTTTTATCTACTTTAACTTTTAATAATTTGATATATCTCAGATAAATTTTAATCAGAAAATATATTATTATCTACTCTCAAGATTTTACGTTAAATCCGATGAATTTTTATTAATTTACTCGCGTAAGAAAGAAACATATGCCGCAATGCACATTTAGGAAGGTATAGAGATAATTTAATAATAGTGTTGCATTTGGCAACGCCAGGTTAATGCAGCTGGGTTAATCGCTGTCACTTTGCGCGATCTTTGAACTTTGTACTCGAAAAATTGTTTCTCTATATAAGCACGCAGCAACTTTGTTTTCCAATTTAGTAACCCTGTGGCATTCGTGACTCGATCGACGCACGCACACGATACTTAATTAACAGCGGTTACGCGATCGAGGAGAAATTCCGGATTCCCCGATTGGATTGATGGCAATTAACGCACGCTATTACACAACCGACATCGGCGTGTCGGTGGCGACTTTTTTCGTTCTTCCCTTTATCTGCTCTGTCTCGTTGATGAGATCTCACCGCGGCGCGGCGCGCGGCGGCCGTGCAGCCAATATCTATCGCTCGAGCCGAGGAACCGATGCGGATTTAATAGCTCAGAATGGAATTTCACCTTCTAATGAAATCGGACGGCTGGTTGCTTTTAGCGATTAACGTGCGGAGATAACTCCTACGCCGGAGTCACGTGAAATGGAAAAACCATTAATTATCGTCAATCGAGTCACGAACGTTATCGCCGCGCACACGTTCGCGAATATTTTTCGCGCTGACCAGCTATTGTATACCGTGAAAATGATTGTACCACATTAAAAGGGGATAAATATTCATCAATTATGAAAATGCGAAGTAAAACTTTTGATACGTCAGGAGATAAGAACGGAACATGCGTAATACCCTTTGAAACGAGATATGAACTCTATATTGCATTGGAGTAGTGGATCTCGTAGTGGAATGTTTACCATTAACATCTCTTTACCTTGTTTATTACAAAACTCGATTACGAAAACTTCTTTTTCATGCGACGTAAACAAGTAAAGAGGGTCACGCGAATTAACATTCCAGTCGTGGCCGAGCTAGTTCTCGGTTTATTGTTCGTACATTTTTACGCGTAATCAGGTTTCCCACTTTGGTTCGAGAGACCGAATTTTTTCCTCTCATAATTTTTGTTGCAAGGTTCTTTTTTCCGTAAATGGATAATTGGTAATTAAATGCAAAACAAAAAGTTTTCTTTATTGCTTTAATTAATATCGTTAAGAGAATATTCACTGGTGGTCTCTTAATTAGAGTCAAATAAAATATTAATGCTACACGGCTACTACGACCTTTAGGAAGACCTGGCCTTTATAAGCCTGGCTTAAGATGCCGAAGTCTGACTAAAAAAACAGGTAAAACGAATCTTTGAAATTGGAGGCTATTCATTTCAGTTTGTATGTGCGCGCAAGATCTGCGTGATTGTAATAACGGTTATTCGAAAATGACCACTCTCGACGACGATTTATCCCTCGATGGACGAAGATAAACGCTATCAGTTGCGTAGATGCGAGATCTCGATATATAGTATCCTCTGTGGATTGTTGATGCAATTCACGTTATCTTTGTGTATTTATTTCTAGCATTTGAGCGTCTCTCTCTTTCTCATCCCGTTCCTTAACTCTAATTAGGTATTTAATTTTTTCAACCGTTTTTTAATTTTGCTGTTTTTTTTCTAAAACTGAAATTCCACGACAGATGTTTATAGAATCATTGTAACATAAATGATAAATGTGAATGTAGACAATTGTTATTGAGAAGTCATAATTTCAAATGTACGACATTATAAATTGAGTAAGAGAGATATTCAGTGATTCGACACGACTCGAAACATTCCTCATGATATTTACGATTTCATGATTATATCTACGTACACGTACAATACGTACGGTACGAGATAGCACGGATATACTCGCGTGCTCGCTGAATATAAATTTCCCTTCAAAAGCGTCTGCTTTTGTCATGGTCGCCAGAAATTATTAATACAAACGAATGAAGATTTCCATCGTACTTGCTGGCTTCACAGAAAATACCATCGTGTTATACAATGCCGAAAAGAAGTTTTATTTCTTAGTAATCTCTTTTGATAATCTCTATTTATTTTACATACATATAATTCTTTCCATATATGTATAGCGCGATACGAGAAGTGTTATTCGTTTGTTTAATAATTCTTTTTTATCAATAACTTCTAGATTATATGTGAAATATCGAATTTATCAGAGATTTTTTAACTCGCGCGACAGACTTTATCTGACACGTAAATCGGAATCCGCCGGTAGACTTCCTGCGAGGGGTAACCGTTGAAATTTGTAAACGCGGAGATTTAAGCATGAAGTGCACGTTCTGCAAAGTGGGTTATCGTAATCAAGATATACAGGCTTGAATTGTTACGCGTTACTCACATAATAGTCGCCGCTGCGAATTTATATGGTGTTAAAATCACAGCGGTTTCGGGCTTTGAAGAAGCATCGGTATGCAGTCGTCGCGCGGGCGTCGTCGCGCGATAAGAAGAAGTTCTGGCTTGTCGAGAACTTTTTATCGAAAAAGTATCCTGACATAAAACTTTAATTTTAAATAGCAATTTTAAACGGTTAATATTATTTATCTCGTAATTTATTTGTTTGTGAAACTTGTCTATTTCGGTGTTTTTTTATGCTTTGTTTTAAAGACTTCTCTTTCTCTTAAGACTTTTTGAAAAATTTTAATGATACCTTTAATAACTAATTAATTATGTTTTTTTACTTATAATTGTTACATATTAAAAGAGGAAAATGTGTGATGTACCTATAAACGTCTATTGGCACTTTACCATAAAAAGAATTGCAGAGTTCTGCATGTTTCAATTTTAAAAATCGATATTTTTTGTGGTTTTACGATTATATTCGCGATACACGCACCGACTATTTCGTAGAGTTTATTCTGGCCTTGCGTGCCGGTCGGTCGAAACTTCATCCGTTCCACATGCATAACCTGCCCATTGTTAGCATATTTAGTTGGCTCACGACGACGTAAGCTATGAGCGAAGTACTGTTATGTCCTGTGGTATATGTATGACGTATCGCTCGGTTGATCTCGATATTTGTTTCTCGCCTTCGGAACTGTGCGGCTTTGAGGACCGCCGTTTAAATTACAAGCGGAAACACCGTGGCGGCGATAAAGCAAATATCTCTATGTACGCAGCTCGTTTTACACCGGGATGGAAGGGCGCGATAAATCGCTATTACTTAGGCACAAGCTGCTCCATCACTCTCTTCTTTCTGTCAAGCTGAGTTCATTCGCTACTTTCACGTTCTCTTTGACAAATGTCGGTGCGCATATACCGTAACACGATAGCACGCATTTCTATTTTAGTAATAATAAATTACGTATCAGATTAATGACATACAAAGCATTAATTAAGCATTTAATAAAGCTTAATGTAAGAATTAACGACGGTATGCGGAATTTTTCTGATAAATTTACTTCATTCAATGACCGCGGGTATATTTGACTATCTAAATTTGAATGTTTCGTTAGCAAAACGCGTATAAATTAGCATTAGAAGATCGAAATTGACGCCGTCGTAATAAATAAATAAAAAGAGACGACGACGATGATTGCGACATTGATTTTATGATAATGTTTATCTTCCTTTTCAACGCAAAGATAATCTCGTGATCGTGATTCGACGACGAACCGAGAGTGACCATCGCCATTCTTAACGCGCTGCTGTAAAAAGGCAGAAAGTTGCAAAGATGGGTAACCAGTTGTAACGGTATACGATACGTACAGCAGAAAAGGTGCAAGAGAAAGAGAGAGAGAGAGAGAGGGGCCCTGTCGCGATGACGCTAAATGAAATTGCCTGTAGATTGTTCCTAGTGAATGGAGGCAGTGACGATGAGGTGGGCCGCTGCCTTACGGTGCATTCATCCTCGATCGGATAGCCCCCGGCCGATTAATCGAGTTCGGTACGGGAAAGAGAGAGAGAGAAAGAGAAAGAGAGAGGCGTATTCTCCTTCTTTCCATCGAATCGGAGCTTTTTCCTCGCGCAACCTTCGCCGGCTTCGTCCATAGAAGCCGTTGTACGCGCTCTACCTTTATAAGGGCTTCATTGAAAACTTGGACGCGCGGGATCAACCGTCCGGGATCGACGCGATCTTACGCGTTAGGTTTTTATGCTGATCGCCGGAAAAGACTTATTGTTAATGTTTCGTCGGAAATAATCGCGGAATCTTTCTCTAAGAATTGAAAAGCGCATTTTTTGAAATTTACCTGGCATTTATCTAATGTCAAGTAAATCGAGAAGTTAACGAAAGACATCGCTTTAAAAGGATCGAAGCAACTGCCATCATTTTTAGTTTCAACTGTAATTCTCTGTCTCTCCGTAATCTGTACTAAATCTATATTTATAATGGAAGGCTGCTTCTGAGACACCGTGTATATTTAATAAGCGTGCTGTAAACAATTACTCTGAGATTTCACCGGCGTAATCACCTGTCAGAACGTAAGAAAAATGCGCCACTATCGTCGACGAGACCACGTCGGGTATCATTAATTTCAATGAGCGATAAAGCCTTCGCCGCTCTTATTGAGCTCCGTTCGAGCGTTATCGCGCTTGAAAGCCACCCATATTCGCTCGTAGACCATTTAACCAGAGGTTGATGAATCGAATCCAATTTCATCGGCCGCTTCCAAATGTCCGAGAATCATAAGAGATACAATTATGAAACCTATCTATCAAGTTTTTGTTAACAATAAGACATATTGACACAATTTATGAATATTTTTGCCATTGATAAAATATTCCAATGATTTGTACATCTATTTCTATATATTTATCATATATTCTCGTTGTATCTTTTCACGTTACGATATTCAATTTCTGACGAAAATCTAGAAGTTTTATATAGTTATGTGATAACAGTTTCGACGTATTTGCAGTTTTAACTAAATATTTAAGACGTATTTTCTAACAGCATTTTTCTTACGAAATCTTTCAGTTGTTTACTAAGTGGAATATCGTGAGTATTTATGCTCGCTAAACAATAAAATAATGTGACACATTTTCTCTATCGTCTTTCTTTCGAATTCGAAATCAAAGAAAGAGGCGTACGTCGTTTCTCCACGAGTTCTCGAAAGTTCCGAGAAAATCTGTGTATCTACTTGAATGAGCGATCTCCGCCGCGCCGGTCGGACTTTACATTTACGGAGTTTCTCTTAACGAGAAATTCTCGTTCTCGGTAGCGCGCGATTTCCGCGTATCTACGTCTTCGCGGAGTATCGGCCATGGCAGGGGATACTCACCTGACCGTCTCTCTTTTGCCCGGAGAGATGGGGGTCTCTTCTTGCTCCACCCGAGAAATCTTGTCTACGATTCCCGGCCCCGACCCGGGATATCCTCTCAAATTACAGACCCCATACGGTCGATACTCAATCGTTTTTCCGCAGCGCGGCGGACGGATCGCCATCGTAGATTAGAAGAGATATCCGCGCGTTTGCGTTACGAGAGGAAACGAGAAAGCGGCCGAGAAGAGAACTCTTTCGAGTGCTCTTTGTGGACGCCAGTGACATCAAATTAACTTCTAACTTTCTATCTCGCGTTGTCTCGTTGTCGATGTCACGACGATTGCGCGGTGATCTTTCGAGTGGTTCATTTTGAAAAGTATGCCGCACTTTCCCGCAATTTGTAAACGATAAAAATCGCGTTTCGATCCGTTGTTCAATCCGCGATGTAATCAGCGGATAATTGAAATAATTTTTATGCCATAAACTGTTTCCTTATGAATTTATTTGCATATAAATCGAAAACTGCAATATTAAGTATTAAAACATTAACACAATAATTTTTATTTGGCGAATATATGATATACATTTAATACATTTTACTAATTATTGTTGTTATACTTTTACCAAGTTAATTTAGCACAATACGTGATAAACTTTACGTAAAAATTTAATAATAGTTCCGAGAATATTTAGTTTAGAAAAGTTCTTTCCTTTTTTCGTATACATATACACGTACGGGCATCTAGTCGCATCAGTTTCCGCTCGCGATCCTCTCGCGCGGCGGTGATACGCGTTGCGCAACGTATAGAAAAAGCATTAGAAGAGACAAAAACTTAATACTCTTCGTCATCCATCTTTTCGACGAGGCTTATAAACGAACGTCTCGCGTTCAGGATCGCGCGCTAAGGCGTCCTTTAGAGAGGAGGGAAGCTGGGATGATGGATGGTGGGGCCGTGAACAAAATGAAACGGCCGGAGAGCTGTTTGCCGTTCTTCGGGCGACATCCTCCTCGGGATCAGCGTGATATTTTGTCTTCTCTTTCGCGTCGTCGTCGTCACCACCACAACCACCACCACCACTATCAACTATTTATCCTCTCTCAACGTTCGCGTCCTCGTGCTGACCACCTCGTGCAATTAGCCTCACGGTCACGGCAAGGACATCCACTTCGTGATAGGCTAAACACAAGTCGGCTGCTCTATGAGATATTGCTTACCGATCTGAGAGAGGGGCCCAGCCGGGGTGCCCGGTTGAAATCGGACGGATAATTTGCGATCGTTATGACCGAGCGACCATTAGGTCGCTGTCGCACCACGCTTCGTTTCGGCAGGCGAGACTCGATTTCGGTATTGAGTAGTTTGATAATCTCTAATCTAGTTACAGATAATCTAGTTTATTTCTATATAGGGTAGATTAGGTATTTTATCAGGCTGCATCGAAATATAGATATGTTTTTTATCTTCTCTTCTTTTCCTTTCTATCCGCTTTTAAAATAACGCTACTTTCATTTTGTTCGCTGCGAAATTCTGCAATCCAGTTATGATATTACCTCTATTCAGTTATAACTTACAAGTCTCGATAATTAGTCTATTCAATGCTAATTAGTCCCGATCTTATAACGTATTGTCTCTAGTCTGCATTATATTTAATGGACGCTCTCTACAGTCCGGGTAATTTCTTGCGTTTCTTTACAATTGATGTAACAGCCGCGGGCTGCCTCGTATAATCGCATGTTTATGCCTAGCACGATTGGATAACTCATCTCATCAGGTAGGAGTTGCCGCAACTGTATGCAAGCGCCGTGTATGCGAATACCGATTTATAAGTCGATCAAGTTCGACCGCGGTGCGGTGCGCGGAGGATGATTATCTGCAATCGAGTCGGCATAACATACTGCCAGATCTTGTTCTCTCGATGGTTCGCTTCGTCCCCCCTCTCTCTCTCGCTCCTTCGTCGCGATACGTTGTAACAACGATATATCATCACGATATTTTGCGCATGCATTTAAAATGTTTATACACTTTATACAGCACCTAAAATGACAACTTTTCATTACTATATTTTTACTGAAATTTTGCTGAGATATTTTTTGTAGAAAACTTGATCTTCAATCGCGGAAATCTTATCATTTTGAAAACATAACAATCTGACTAATTCAGTCTTTGACAATCTTTGCACTATTACCTAATTTTTTAACTTTCATATTCTTTGTAGTTATCTATTACAGTCGATCCGAAAGTCCAAGTCTCGATATCGCGTCCATGTCCGGCCTCTCGTATACCGATCCCTCCGCGTCTTCGACCTCGTTCCTAAGGCTTCCTCGTCCGTCGTCGCGGACCCGGGGGAGACCCGACTTGACGATAGGTCACTCCGCGAAGATTGTAAAAGCCCCGCGTGTATGTTCCACCGGGCGTATCCCTCTCACGGCAGGTCTCAGATCTTATCTGACCTTGCCGTTGGTGCATAAGCGATTTATAAATAATGTATGGACCGTTTATTTATACGGGCGCGCGCGCACACGCGGTGCGTAGTCGCCGTAGTCCTGTCGACCAAGTGGGCCGTGGAAGGAGCGTAGGAATAAAAAGGAGTGGGCAGGGAGGGAGAAAGGAGGATGGTGGAGGCGTACTCGGTGGTATAACCGATATATATTTCGTATCGATACCTCGCCATTCATTCGGACGATCTCTCTCCTTCTCTCCCCTTTTCCGCTCTCCGTTAACGTGCGGCCCGATCGTCGTTCCCTCGCTCGCGACAATATCAGACGGCGCGTCGCTGCTTGCCCGTGTACCGTAATGCAGGCAAGAAAGCGTACGGCTCCGGGATTTTGTTGTTCTCCGTTTTATGACACGACCGACGCGACCGAAATTGTCAATGAAGCGCTTGACGATCGAGCTCGTCATGGTCCTTCCATATAACTGCGAAAAGCAGTAAAGAAGCAGATACCGAGAAACGAAAGAGCCCGTCTGTTTTGACCTCTTGGAATAGGTCCGAAAAAACTGTGCAGATCCGTTGTTCGATGTTTTGACAAGCGAAAGAATAGACAGAAGGTTTTTTGCAGTTTGTGCCAATAATAATGAAAGTTGTCGAAAGCTTTTTAAGTCATTTATTATAAGCAAGATTATTTCATATAGCTGTAACAAACATTTTTAAAAATCTATAATTTAGTTGTTTGGTCTTCTCAAATATATTATAGCGAGAAAAAAAATTTCGTTTGTGCGTAAGACATTATGTATATTTAAAATATTTTAATTGTACAGTTTCTATTGGTATTCGATGTGATAAAAAAATAATTTAATACCATCTTTCTATTAATTTCTGATGCATAAAATAATCAGTTCATAATAATGAATTGTGTTATGTTAGCGATTTATTTTTCGCGAATTGTGTATAAGATAATTAAATTTTTAATCGTGTAAATCTTATAGACACAAATAATGTACGTATGATGCTATAAAACTTGTTCATTAGCGTGGGAATAATTAAAAACGGAGCGTGATGTAGATTGAACGGTGTTGAAGTATAAGATCGAGTTACGTGAACGAGAAGATATCGATTTCTTACGGATATCTCGATGACACAGATGACTTTTTTTTAAGATCGGGTAAAAAGCTTCCGTTTGATGAGAAACGGTTTTCAATTCTTCAAGACTTCGATCCCGTTTGGTGTTCGATACGCACGGCGCCATTTTTATATTAATGTAAATCATTGAAAAGGAGTAGAAAGAATTGTACAGATTTTATATTCATAAAAACTTAACGAATAGTATGATATAGAATATCGTTAAGGAGGTTCTACAGATAATGGATGTATCTAAAAATTGGAAAAAACTTTATGGACGTATAAATTAAGATGCGAAAAAAGTGCTCGAAAAATTTTAGCATCGGTTACCGTGTAAAAATTTGCAAAAATGAATTTTGAAATCACAGTTTTTAACATAAGCTACATATGGCAGAGGGGCTCTTGGAGACAGGAAACGAGATATTAATTATATAAAGGCAACCTACCAGAGATTCAAAAAACGGAGCTCTTATAGATCTTAATCTAAGCTTTTCAGAAATATCGAGAAAAACAAGGGTTATCGCGTAAAATTTTGTGATATTGGCTATTGAAACAGGCCATATCACAGTTCACGTAGCGTGCTTCGAATAACAAGGGAGATTTGGCAATGTCGCAGCGACTGCACCCGCGTGAAAAGTGTACAGCCAGTACAGCACCACAGTATGACAGCACCTCAAACTTAAGCACCTAACGTTTACGAGCGCTTACGGAGAAGTACTCGCTCTAGAATTATGTGAAATTGTGAAATAACCACGGTCATATGAGCAGAACTGTCAAGTTCGCGACGTTACCACATTTTCTTCCATTATAAGCCGCCAGAGTCAAAGGAGCACTTACACGATATTTTTAATTATTCCTCGCTTCGACTAATATGGATATGATATAAGCTCTAACGTCATCAAAATTCACGAAAATATTTTATGAATACTTAGAATCGATGAATTTGAAGATTTTCTCTTCATCTCTCAACTGACTAGAGAGTACCTGTAGAACCTCCTTAAAAGATTATTTTGTATTTCTTCATGAATGGATTTATTTTATATAAAAATTATAAAAATAAATTATCATTATTCTATAAAGAAGAAGATTGTGCGATGCCTGCTAGATTTAGAGATTACCTAATTAGAGAAATTTCTAATACGAAAATATTTAGATTATTACAGTTTCCGTATTAACGATCAAAATTGGCTAATTACCATTACACAAGTACGTGAATATTGATTTACACAAATATACTTTTTCGAAAGGAAGGAATGAATTTTATTATCTGAATTACGTCAGATTTAACGTGCAGTAATAGGCCGTTCGAGCAAAAGTAACTTGATACGCGAAGAATAGATTATCAAACTTCATTCATTTTGATACATGAAATATTTCGTGGAAGAACTGGCTGGCTGGCGCGTGGCGCGTACGTTGTTTTTGCGCGGCGTAGGTACGGCACGTTGTTGTGTTTACACAAGGTCGCCGTGCTATCATTTGTACAGTGAGACTCGACCCGGCAGGCAGCGCTCGGCTGCTCCGATGTATCGTCGCATTACCTCTCGAGACGCGATCGTGGCAAGTGGCTAAAGAGATGTTCACGTAGTTATTCGCTACAATTAGCGAGTATTAGCCTACGTAATTAATTAACTCCCGCGATTAACGACTTGTCGAGATGAGGTAACCGAAAGCCGTGATACGTTGATCGTTAATGATCTTTGTAATGCATTATCTCACGGGATTTATTTGTATAATAAACGCGTGTAACAGTATATACCTCCGATTGTATATTTTTAAACGCACCTGTCATGTTCTAATTAGTCATTAACTCGGTTTGATTCACATCGTGTAATTGCACAACACGGTATTAGGATGAAGTATTCGGGTAATTAGTGCGCGCGTAAATTGCGATTGTATAACCGTATTTTCGCGAGTGCACGTTACGCGAGTGCTCCGTGAAGAAACAAGAAAGAAAACGGGAAAAACAAGAGAGGAGGAGGAAGGGAGGCTTCGGATAACGGCAGAGTAACTGCACGAGAATTAATTTATTTTAGTCAGAGGTAATGAATCTATCAAATACATAAGGTCCATACATGTTGTCGCAAATATATATCTATATTAATCACGCAAAATATATAATTATTAATTCTAAATAAAAACTTGCGTTTATTTAAATTTGACGTATGGAAAAATTTCTTGCTGACGAAGTTAAAAAGATAATGTGCTATTAGTATAAACATGCGTTTGAGGATCAAGTTTGTTACGATAAGTTATAAGTATAAGAAGTTATTCCCACGTTCCCTTTTACCGTCGTCGCGCGTCGTCACTGATCTTCGCGTGTGGTAACGATCCCTAATTCTAATCCTTCGAGAGCCGAGTTGAATTTCTCCGGGTCCGAGCCGCTTTAAACATGGTCAGACGCACGGGGGTCGCGTGGGAGCCGTGGACTTTCCACCTGTCCCCGATCTTATCTCAGCCCCGACGGTGATGTCGGCGCATAGCGTACACGCGCAAACCTCCCGATGCACGTGCATCGCTAAGAATGGCCGCGCGGATGCATACCTTAAAGCGCACCGTGCACCGGCTGTCACGATCGACCTCGAAAATCGTCCCATTTTGACATTGTGTATTGTGCCTTCGATAAGAATCAGTAAAACAGAAAGTCTCGTTTTTAATCTCGACAATCTCGACGAGTTCTACTAATTTAACCCTAGAACGCATGAGAGGGGTCGATTTCGACCCCAGGCGAACTTTGAAAAACGCTCCTGAGCTAGCGAGTGACATTATTGTCGAGTCTTTAAATGGATTTTTCACTAACTAAACTTGAGTAAAATTAAATTTACCGCATACCATTCTCTTCGTTATTAAAAAACGAAGAAATTCATGTAGGTTTAAAGGCCCTTTATTTCTGTAGGACCGGTTTTACGACCAATTAAAGCGTGGGGTCGATATTGCCCCCAGTCATGCGTTAGAAGGTCAAAAAAATGATACATGCGTTCTAGGGTTAATTATTCGCCAATTAATTTAGAACAGTCGGAGCTTTGCTTCTTGCTCTCGCAGGAAATATTCATTTTTGCGTTTCTCTTTTTTCAAAACCTCGTATAATTACATTTATAATTTAATGATAAGAAAGTGTAACTCATCGTTAAATTATAACTAAATTATACGTATAATTATAGGAGGTTTTGTACTACGAAAAAAGTTTTGTTTCCTGTCAGTTAAGCATCGTTTGAAATCTGATTTACGCTCTCTTACGGGAAGTTAATTCTAGAAACGCGATTTCACACACGTGCAGACTGCACGTATGCTCAGCTAAACATTTCTACGGGAGAAAAATCTGTAATAGTTTCACAGTTAGAGTTAGAGTTAGTTTCGCGGGCGCTGCTTTTCATTTCCGTGTGATTTACGGCACGGGCTCCACGTTGGACGCGGTCGTAACGCGATTGTGTTATGTGGAACTTTCCACCTGCTCGCGGGATGTTATCTCACGTGGTGAAACGTGAGCGGCGCGTATATGCACGTGTGGGCCCCTCGCGAGATCGGCGTGCATCCGATGGCGCGAGGATGGAGGGCGCGCATGTGCGCAAGATTAATTAATATCGCAATATCGCCCCGCCGCCGTCGCCGGTCGCCGCGCCGCCGCCGCCGCCACCACCGTGCGAATGACAAATTGGAGAAAGCGAGCAGCCTCTGGAGAGTACTGCTGCGCGGTCCCATCGGCCAGGCACGTCATCGTGATAAAGGTAGCGTAAGAAGATTATGCCCCGTCGGAACCTTGAGCGCGTCTCTGTTACGAGGTCGATGTCTTTTCTCCTCGTTCGATCCCAAAGAACCTGAAAGTCCACTTCGATCGCCGACCAAGTGAAAAACTTTGACTCGTGTGGTCTTCCGTGCAAGCCACTCTGTCGTAGTGAAAAAAAATACTACGGTTCTTCTTTGTTCGAATCGCTCGATGTTAAAAATGCATTTTATGAAACTGAGAGACTTAGGGAAACTTGAAAGAATTCAGAAATAGAAAATTTATTTTATGAAGTCGAAAATTAAATTATGATGTCAAAGATGTCTTTAAAATTTTATTCTTCTCTGCCCCTGTCTAGTTTTAAAATTCTGAGAAGGGATAAATAATCGTCTGAAATAAAACCAAAAGTTAACCGATGTTAGTGAAACTAATAATCAGCTTTGCATAGTTCGAAATTTTCATATAACCAATTTTACAGATAATATCTGGTATCTCATAGTGATTGGCCGAGTCAGATACGATCGGTAAATACGGGTTACCGTATCTTCTTTGCGATGCAGGAGAGACACGCAATGCGTTCGCCTACCTCACGCGTTCCCACGTGATTTGACGCACACGCATATTGTGTAACGCGAGCGGGAATCTAGTTTCTTCTTTTCTTCCACGTGACACCGGATTGTCACGATCGTCGTTTGCACAATCGGAGTCGTGTAGGCACCGATGTCGAATGAAAATTGATCATGCGATTCTTTTTCTTTTTTTTGTGTACGATAGAGAAACATTACACGTGTATCTCTTCGTGGAGCAGTGAACGTTTTATTGGCTAGTGTTGATTTGCATAGATTCGGTGTAAGTTCAGATACACCTTGCAAAACTTTGATCGTAATTCATTATCGCAATGGATTGAACATTACTTAATCTTTTTCCATATTTTAGTGCAATTCTTGAAATGTAAATTATATTTTTAAAAATAATATAATCAAAATGATTAATTATGTTCTCTTATGCATGTGTAGATATTCTTGAATTTTTCAATTTAAAATTAAACCGCTAACAATATTTATGGCTTTCTCATTAAAATTTTTTTATTGTTTCTCTACATAAATATCAGCATTGCAAGTTAAACAAATTAATCAAAACTTAGCGAATATTCTCACGTATAGAAACGCATCGAATACCAAAAGAAAGCAACAAAAATACGGCGCGATCGGTAATCTTTTGAGATGGGATCGATTATTTTGCGGACGAAAGCAATAAAGAGGGAGCCGACAATCTAGACGCACTAGACACACGATTTTAGCAACGAACAGAAAATTGTAGGAGGTTGCGGTACAGGAAACTGCCGAGTAAACGGTTCTCAGGCTTCGCGAGGGCACTTCCTGCTCCACTTCATCGCTCTGCGACTTAAATGGAGACAAGAGAAAGGCGTGGAGATTTCTTCGGAAATTATTAAGACCAGCTCTTGCAAGCGACCGATGTAGCCCTCTTATCTTGGCCCGCGAGAACGACTTCCGACCGAAAGCGAGAGCGATTATCTCCGTTACAATCGGTGCCAAATATCGTACCGCAATCGTTTGTAATTGCCCATCGCGAGAGTTTCTTGCAAACGCTTTTCGTAATCCGTTAATCATACAAATTAATCCTAAATCTGGGACGCCGATTTATTAAACTCAATGATAATTTAGAAGCCATTTACTTAAATCATAAATATTTATTTTTCCTGCAGACTATAAATTTAGTAAGTTATTAAAGTAATTTTTAATAAGAGATTAAAAAGTAAATTATGAGACAAGTAAATTCTCTCTATTATTATATTGTACATGACATTTTTCAACCGAAAATATTAATTTACAATTATTTTGCAAACGTCATTTTGCGGAGCAAGAGGGCCATCTTATTTAATAAGCGGCGCAAAATGCGATGGCATCTTTGTTGCTTTCACGCTACCGTTAATGCCGCATAAATTCGCGTGGCAATCTTATCGCGGCCGCTTTACGGAGCAACGATACCGGAAAGGCTCTTGAATGAAACGTGTTCACGTGACCGACATATCCCTTTCACATTTCAAGTTGTAGCCCGTCCGCGAAAATCATCTTTGTATCGCGGACCGGTATCGTAACGAATGCCTGCAGGCCGTCACCTGTCGCTGATAAATTAAGAAAGATATGCGGCTCGCTGATAATCGCGGCGAGCCTCACGACCGAAACCGTGGATCGTAAAAAACGCCTTCGTCTCTCTTTCAATCGTTCTTTTTTCTTTCTTCTTTTCAACAACATTCGTCGAGCCGTTTACCTTTACGCGCACTTTTACGACGACTGCGGCACACACTGATGCAACACGCCCACGTTGCTTCCTTGTCGCTGATTGCAATTGCGTAATCGGGTTGCGTTTCGAGTGCCGACTTTTGCCGCCGCGACGAATTAGCCTGCGCAGAAACGATCGCGTAAATTAGCGACTGTCTTGACTTTTATTAGCTCCCGCAGCTGTCGTCGAGGTGTTTGCGATGAACGCGAGGTGTTATGAGAGTAAATTGAGACCAGAGAATATTCATTAGATACCCTAATGAACGATATCGCGGCAAACTCTAATGGGCGGTGTTATTATCGCAAGTTTCTTTTTCGTTCGTGAAATTATGTAACGTCACATTCGCGAAGATAACGAAGTTCGGAAGATGGAGTCGAATCGTTCTATGTGTCATTGAAGTTTTATAGAAATATAAAATTTTAATATAATAAAACTAGTTTTTAAGTTTTCAAGGCTCGGAATTTCCCGATGAAAATAAGAGTATAATTTAGTTCTTGTTTAAAATTATCGTTGCACATTACCCATTTGCTATTTTTTTAGTTTGTTTTCTTTCGTCATGCTTGCATATTCTCTTTCTTTGATTCTGTTCTATTATAATATATGATCAACCAGCAAATGCCTTTTTGGTGCTTGAGAGCGTTTATCGTCAATTACTGTTCATTCATGTTTAGTTACCTTACGTAATATAATGACTCTATATAATGAAATAGTATTTTAGCAGTCATGCAACGGAATATGACAGGCAAAGTTCAGCGCGTAAGAATTGATTGCTGTGTTGCGCCATGCGGACAGTAGTCTAATCGTTGTGATTGCGGTCATGAAGCACGTAAGGTCCAGCTCGCAATCGTTTAAATAAGCGCTACAATTCAGGCAGAACCAATCGCGAAACTAGTCATCGTTTCACAAGCGATTGCCTCCGTTTACCTCGTACCGCGGCGCCGCGCGCCGGCTGTCCCTCGTCGCTCTGTCCGTTACCCCTTTCCCTTCCGGTTTATTTGCTTCCTCATAGCTGGGATTACGTCGCGAGACAAACGGCCGCCGTTTATCGGCGCCGTTATTTGCCGTTCGACACCGCGATCGACTACCGCTCACGATCCAGGACTGTGAACGATGACGGTAATTAGCGATCATTTTCTTCGACGTTGGTTTCAATCGTCGCGCGTTTCTCCATTCCTCCAGTTCTAGTTACGTCCGCTCTTCGTCCCGAACAAACTTATTTCTTCATCTTTTAAATTTCGCGTAATAAAAAAAAACGCAAAAAGACCTCACAATTTGCATAATCTTATTTTATTGAGAATATATTATAGATCTAAGATATTAAATAAGAGACCTTTACTTACATAATATGTGAGATATCTTGTATAATACATTAGCAAGTAGTATAGACGCCTCGCGTTTGCGCCCTTATCACTCGACTTTTAATCGGGAACAACGTCGTTCGAGTTTGCTCCCCTGGGCAAGAGAATTATCGGAACGATCGATCGAACGATCGGCGCCTGGATACGAGGATTAGGCAATAACGTACAATAATAACGGTGCGAATGGACGTTAAATCGAGGCTCCCGCTGGCCGCGCTAATTGCGTCGTGAATTTTCCCGGTTTATCGGCGTGTATTCGACGTTATCGAGTCGAGCTGCCGCGATGCCGGTCCCCGCGGGCGGCGATGCGTTTTCCCCGTTTTCTATCTTTACCTGTATCTCCCGATGCGACCGCGGTAGATACGAGTGCATCCATGGCACGAATGTGTGCATCTCGCTAGTCCCCCCCCCCTCCAGCAGCGCACCTGGAATAGTAATAGAAGTTAAGCGTTTCTCTTCAAGCTGTATGCCGCTCGCGCTATCTACAAAAACGAGCCGCGCGCAATGAATGTAAAACGAGAAGTTTGTTTTACGCCACCTTCTCCCTCCTCCTTCTTCTAGTCGTTCCACCGACGATGGATCGTAAAAGGAACAGCAGCGAGTTGATCAAACTAGATGTAAAAAACCCGGTTGCTTTCTTTTCTTGGAATTATCAGGCCTCGAGGTGTCTCTTTCACTTTTTAAGTGATTTTACTCTGCGCAATGTTAGGGAAATGGCCATAAATCCGTCGTTTAGCTTTTTACTTCTGTGATAAATGTGATTTATTCGAGATTTATGGCAATTTGTTTTACATTCACGTTTGTTTTTTTCGGAAAACTTTGATATTTATGGGCAAAAGATAGAATAATTTCGAGAATCGTATCTTTTCCTCTTTCTCTCTTCTTTTTTTATATATTGTTGAAGATAACATTTTTGTATATTAACGTGAGAATTGATATATGTATATTATTTATCATTACAAATTAAATAGACAAAATTTTAATAAATACAAGAAGAGCAATCAAGGTAGGCATATCTTATTTCATTGTCGTAAGTCAGTATTATTGTAGAAAGCATCAGGAATCACCCAGATCTTGCCCTAATATTCGTGAAAATATTCCTGGCGCCGCTCATGTCATCGCTTAATAATGTACGAAGAAATATTCGTGAAAAATATTCCCGGGATGATTCAGTCAGCCCGCGTGGATTGGTATGTTCAGGACTGAATTTCAAGTATCGTGACTTGAGAGCGCATCGTTGACAATCGCCGTCGACGGAATACGGAATCCCCGTGCGCCCGGCGTTCTATAAATACGTCTCTTACTGCCAAGATGGCAGACGAAAGACATCAAAATGAACATTACGGCGAGCGACGTGCGGCGCGCGACGTTGTGTTATAACCAAACGATTGTGATGGTTTTCTCAGTGCCAGTAGAAAGCTACCAGATGTTTTGATTGTTTAACTAGAGACTAGAGCTGTAAGCAAACAAGTAATAGATCTTTCTTTAAAAAGAAATCCTTAATTAGATTTAATACCATCAATATTTTAATTAAAAGTTGAATTATAGACATATCTAATTTTAATAAATAAGTTCAAGTTTGTCAAGGAATATTAGAATACATATAATATATTCTACAAGATATTTTTTATTATCATAATTTTTTATTGTTCCAATTTATTTGAGTCGGCTTGCGAAACTAATCGCGCGTACACCGTTTCGCATCATTGTTCATACAAACAAATTTTGCAGGACGCGTTGCGAACAATCATTTCTCACGATCAGCGTTTTCTTCCTACAAGCCATGTAATATGGACATCGATACCGGATCGAATCCGTAATCGATACATCGGGTCCACAGTATTTCTGCTTAAAATGATAGGTTGAGCAAACAAAAGTATACGACGCGGTTTATACGTCTATCATTCCCCATTAAACATGACAAATAATGGAATTATCCTGCGTAATGTGCGTTATTTCTCACATGGTTGATTACCAGTATGCAAAGTGCAAAGTAGTAAAACGACGGTATACGAAAAATTGTATACGTCAATAATGTAGTTATGCATATATCTCTTTGCCTCGCAGCTCTAATATATAAGATATCGATAAATAAATCTTGGTTACTACAAGTAAAAATGAAATACTTTATTATACTAATATACATAATGTAAGATAAATATGATTAAATAATGATTTTTAAAGAAATTGAATAGAGAAAAGACCGAAGCGTTAATTTTTATCTCGATGAAATGAGAATGAATCTCTTTTACATAATATGACAGGCACTTTCTCAGTTCCTTAGAGATAATAGGGCCCGGTTACGCTCTAGTTAGAAAAGATGCACGCACGCGGTATAGACTAACCATAGAAATATCCTCCTGGTTTATCTCCTCCGCGGATGAAGGAAGGGAGCGTGCCGAGCGGTGCCGAGAGAGAAATAACCTTTGAGTAATACGAGGTAGTAGGTTGCTGCGACGTGTCTGCGCAGCGAGAGAGGAGGATGACGAAGGGAGGGACCAGAAGAGAGAAGAGCGAGGAAGGCAGATGATCACGAGGGGAGAAAGAGGAGGGTGACGAAGGGACTGGGGGAGGGCAAGGAGGCACGAGGAGGAGCCAGCGAGATAGAAGGCGTCCTTGATGGACAGGATGCCCCTGCCTGCTGGTTCATACCGTATAATCTTCTCTCTCATCTCATTCGGCTCCTTGTACGGGGTGTCGGGCAACGATTTGCACCCATGGCGCGTCGGGGGCAGCAGCGTGGGGCAGCATGTTACTGAAACCTCGCCTCGCGTACAGCAAACGATACCGAACAATTCGCCGCCGCTGTCTCATCAGCGATTTATCCCGTCCATCCCGCCGGGCATTAAAACAGTGCGACGAGATCCCTACATACAGGATGCGTTGTAATTCGCGGTACAACCGAAAAGGGGATGACTTGCGTGAAAAATATGTCGAAAGCATAGACTGAGAATTTTCTGCGCGAGAAGTTTCGCTCTTGAAAAACTTGATTTTGTAGATTGGGAAATTGATAAAATCTTTTGTTTTTTAATTCTTAACGATTTTATAGCGATATTTCAGCAGAGTCTAGAAGTAATTTAGAATTAAAATAAAATAGAGAATATATATATTTTTAAAAGAAAAAAGTAAATTACTACAAAGTTCAATGATCCAAAAGAAAATATTTTAATGGTGAATTTTAGCTATTTTTAAGTAAAAAGGTGTAGTATTTTTTTTTCTCAAAATTGTGTCCATATTTTCCGAATTTGGTGCAAAAGTACACGTTTGATTATAACTTTCATCGCGTTTTTGAACAATAATTTATGCGCTTTATATTATAAATATTTTCTTATTTACGGACAGTTCGGAAATTTTTTATCGTTTATCCCACTCTGTGTCGAAGTGGCCCGTTCTTAGTCTCGTCTACTACCTGCGCTTTTTACTTTTAACAAACGGGTTTTGATTACGGCGTCGTTACCGTTATTAATGTTGCCGACGAATCGCGCGTTACGAGAAATTCCAGTCGTAGATATTCAACGCGGACACGAAACCTGCTCTTACGTTACGTATCGTAGAGTAATGAAATTTTATCAGCAGCCACGCCCACGATGGGCGATCGCAGCGATTGCCTGCATCTGCATCTTCTATTGGGATAATCGGAGGAAGGTGGAGGGAGATTTGCCACTATTTATAGTCGTACAATGGTAAATAACGTTTCAGGCGAGCGGCTCGTATTATGACGAACAAGCAACGCGAGCGACTGGTTCAGTCGATCGGTATTGCGTAATCTTTCTCTGTGTGAACATATTCTCTAATCGTCTAATCGGAAAGAAATCGTTGAAGATCTACGCGGACTTTATCTTGCGTTATAATTTATTTTGTTTATAATTATTTAATGGTATAATATAAGCGTTTGATATGAAGACTTATTGGCGCAAAAATGATATAATTTGCGGAAAACAATGCTGCTTCAATAATTTTATCACGGATTTGACAATTAGATCCCGAAATACATTTTCGCGCACGTGTACACGTAGATTCGTGCTAGTTGGCTTTGAGACCACGTATTAATCTAAAATGATGTAAAGGACGGTGGTGTGGGGGACAGCAGAGCAGGTATAGGATCGCATAATCTGGTTCTGGCGATCGCGCTGCCGCGGCCGGTGATGGGTGATCGATCGTTACATCGCGTGCATAGGAATGATCTTGCTTCCTTCGATTTGCGATCTCACTCCGCTTCCACTCGCGTCTTTCTGCGAGTCTCTATCTCAGTCCCATAACTAGACTGTAAGGTTTGAGCGCGTGTGTGTATTCTTGTGGTGGTAGTAAAGTCATCTTCCGATATATCTCTTCTTTATGACATATTCTGCGCTATCAAGGATATAGGTGCACAAGACATTTACCCGTCCAATAAAATGCAGTCGTGTAAAATTACGTTTATATATAAAAATGATTACGACATTAGTCAATATATTATGATATTATTATTATACAGGGTGATGTGCGCACATAAAACCGGCTCCAAACGCAAAATACAGTTTTAAAGTTACATTTTGTATTTCCGCCTATCGCATTCACGCGAAAGAACATGTGTGAATATACTTCTTCCTTCAATTGAATACGGCATATACGCAGCACATACAGACGCAGACAAAATATATTGGAAACTGTATTTTGGAGTCGATTATATATGCGTTATAGCACACATATTCTATTAAATATATTTTTTAAACACTTTACTTTTAAAATTTTACTTAACTTCACAAGTTTTTAATAACTGAAAATAGGATATTTAATGAAATACGAGTCTTCAGGAATCTTTTCAAAATAATATCGAGCGATTTGAGAGAGCTCGCAGCGTTTCCGATCTTCGATTTTTAATGCTCGTAAAAATTACAGCTACGAGGTTGTTTTATAACGGGTAAATAGCGGCGTGAGCTGATTATGATCTTGCTAGCTACCAAGCAGCGGGATGCTACGATCTTTAGACTTCGCGGAGGAGCATGTCACTCGGATGTTCGCGGCTGCCAAGGGCTATGGTTATCCTATCGTTGGCTACCACCCTTTTTCCTCTCCTTTCGCGCGCGGGCGCGCATCCGCGGAATACAGTACCGTGAATCAGCAGCCACCCTGGCTCTCGTAGATCGCGCCGATCGATAGATCCTTCAGCGCTCGGTAGCGCAGATCACTATAATATCGGTCCCGATCGCCGCATTCTGAGTAGGAAGGAGAGGGACGGAGAGAGCCGCGCGAAGAGGCGGTTTGTGCCCTTAGGACGTAACGAGCTCTATTTCGTTCTATCGATCCTGTCTAAGATTATCTGCGGATACTTGTCGAATAAAATACTCTAATCATCAGACTCGGAAGAGAAAAAGGGAGAGAGAGCCTACATTTCAATGGCAAAAGAAATGCACGGTTCGTGAAATATACACATATTTCATCGCTTTTGATGAGTCTTATTGAATTTATAACACAGTTTTTATATTCTAATGACATAATTGAAGTCGACTAAATAATAATTATAAGACATTGTATAATATGTAGGAAATGTTCTATGTGAGATTTAAAATATAAGTCTGGACAGGAATTACTCTATTTATCGAAGGGTAAATGTGCATATATTTTTAAAGAAAATATTCCGGCAGGGGACTGATCTGCACAGTCATTTGGGTTTAGCGAACCCACGGACTTGAGCTCAATACATTGATCACATCGTGTTATGATATGTAAATATATTCTTGTGAATGATAGCGCAATAAACATGTGAAGAAATGTGAAAGGTATAACCCAATTTAAGAATAATAAGAAAAATAAAAATGATAATTAGATCTATATACTATTTGATATAAATGGAACAAGAAGTGAAATTTGAAACTTACTTTTTTATTTATATCCCTTAATTAAACAAATTACAAATAATGTTTTAAAAATGAGTATTTCTCTTTCAGAGTATACATGTGTTAATTTATAAACTATTCATTTATCATTCTTAATGCGTGCTAACTGGTTAACGACGCGAATCGCGTACCTTACTTGGCGGAAATACGCGTAAGTAAGTTACCATATAAATAGAAGTAGCGCAGACTCTGCCCGACGATGTCGCCGGCTAATACCCGATCCATAAAACGGCCCATTTCGAGACGTTTACACTCTGCCATTTTCGCGCTCTAGTACTCCCTTGAAGATCTCTTTTGCGTTTCTCAATCGGCAATAAACAGTGGCGAAAAGCCAATCGAGGAACAAAGGGGACTTCGAAACGATCGACGGCTGCAGGCCGTACCGCTCGCGAGAGATATACGTCGGATAGGCGCTATTGTCGTGGGAGTTTTTTTTTTCAACCGCGGAATATGCGGTCGTTTATCGCGCCGTTGCATCGAGGAGGCATCGCTCGTAACGTCGTCGAGAAGATTAGGTAGGAGGTCGTAGAGGCTGCAACCTCTTAAATGAGATTACGTTTCTTGGACGCGTAGCCTCTTAGGGCACCCACGCTTTGCGCGAGGGAGATCGATCAAAGACCCTTCAAGTGCCAGATAAGCTAAAGCGCCGTCGGAACTTGTAAGATTGTAAGGAAGGTGTTTCCGGGTTGTCTCGTGACTTAAGTAGCTTATGTTAGCCAAAGTCGTAGAATACCGTATATTAATCAGTCCTATCGAAATGGTTTCTTTGTAAATGACGAATAATTAACCATGTTGATTTCTTATCTGGTAGGGATAGAGAGAGAGAGAGGGGGGAGAGAGAGAGAGAGAGAGAGAGAGAGAGAGAGAGAGAGAGAG
>NW_020210665.1:0-6521 GCF_003070985.1 Temnothorax curvispinosus | reverse complement strand
TAGAATAGCCTGAAACGAGGAATGTACTACGCGACGAATAAAATTATAACAAACAATGTATTTATGTGTAAAAGGGGCACACACACACACACACACATGCGCGCGCGCGGGGGGGATGAGGGTGCAAGGGGGGGCCTTTGGCCCCCCTATCGCACCCACCTCCACCGGTAGGCAGTGTGAACCTCGCTTTACAACTTAAAGTACATGCTAAGGCTGCCGTCCAATTTACGCTCACAGCATTGTAAATAAGAGCGAGCGATGCTTTCAGCGCTATGAGCGTGAATCGGACCGCAGCCTTAGCATGTACTTTCAGTTGTAAAGCGAGGTCCACGCTGCCTACCGGCGGAAATGGGTGCGGGAGGGAGAGCCAAAGGCCCCCCCTTGCACCCTTCCGCGCGCGCGCGCGCGCGTGTGTGTGTGTGTGTGTGTATTCCGGCATGTTGAAAAAAATAGGTATAAATGATTATCACTGTCGGAGTCACAACAAAAGTTTTTTACCAAGAGAACCGCAAGAAAATATCAAAATTCGGAAAAGGCCCTATTGTAAAGAATTACCGTTTATTCTACCGATTACAAACAATTATTTTATTGGAAAACATTTTTATCTTAATGTACGTTGCAAGAATTTTTATGACAAATTTTCTCGGTTGTGATGTCACCAATCCAAGCTGTAATGAGTGGATAAGAGCCTTAATGGCATTTCAACGTTATATAAGCTATTTATAATTTGCTTACAGTGCCAATAAATGATAGGATATTAAGCATTTAAAAGCCATTTATATTACATTTAAATTACTTAAATAAAAGGATTCGGGATTCAGCAAAATCCTATAACAGGTTTAACCCATTAAGTCCTAGAAGGTTTTTACACGCTTTTCTATTTCAAATTCTTATAACTCGAGTTCTAATCAAAATTTTTAGACCGCAATTGATATTTAGAGGTAAAAAAGAGTTGCTCTTTTCGAAAATCTAGTTAGAATATCTGAAGAAAAACATATAATGGTTGAAAGAGTAGAGGTAAAAAAAGTAAGTTACTCCTATCTACTGACCTATATATATATACTGACAAATATTCAACTAAAATAAATAATAAATGATTTTGTCTACTTTTTTGAGCGGAATTTTTGTTATAGATCATTCAACTAATAATTATATAAATTTATTTTACTTAAAAAGGTAGACGAAATCATTTATTAGTTGAATATTTGTCATTAAAACCGTAGAGGTTACTTATTTTTTTACCTTTACTTTCAACCTTTACATCTTTTATCAGATATCCCACCCTATCACCGATTAGATTTTCGGAAAGAGTAAATTTTTTGCCCCTGAATATTAATTGTGCTCTAAAATTTTGATTAGGACTTACGTTACAAAGAATTAAAACAGAAAAGCGCGCAGGGGCCTCCTGGACTCTTAAACAAGTTAATTTAGTAGGTACTACGTTCCCGAAATTCTCAACGCCTAAATATTCTTATTATATATTTTCAACATCCTTCGATATGATGCCGATACATTTATCTACGTAATATCTGATATTATTTGCATTATCATTGTCATATTAAGTGGGTATAAAAGCGACGTTATCCAACATCGTTAATCGTGCCCTGGGTTGTCAAACTTGTGCTTGATCTTCATTATCTCGATCGAGACGCGCGTCACGAGCCACTTGATCCCGTCACGTTCGGACAACACTGGCTGCTTAGATCGCTCCCACTCAAGTTGTCATTTGACATTTCCACTAGGATACGCTTAAGCTGCATGGACAAGTTGATTGTAACAGAAGCACAGAGTCCGCTCATTTTTATATCCGATGTTTACTCGATTTAGTTAAGCCCTAGCTCGCCACCCTCGCCACATTCTAATCCAGTGGACCGCTAAACGTTTTCCTAATTTTCACATAATAACATAATTTTCTAGTTTCTTTATAATAAATTCAGTTTAAACTCAAATCATTTTCTTGACCTTATATTATTATAAACATCTTATTTATTTCTGTATTTCTAATTTTACATTACAAGTTTAAGAATATTAATTAGAATGAAAATGATAAAACAACAAAATCGAGTGATCTCACGGATCGTAACGTGGCAAATTAAGGTGGTTTGGTTAGTACCGTATAAGGCCTACATTTTTATTTAAGAAAAACCATTTTCATGGATATATTCTAAACACTTATATAATTACTGGTTTTATAATGTAACTTTTCATTCAATTTATCTACTGATAAATGTAAACAGTTCAAGATTTGACTTCAGTTAACATTCGTACAAGAGAAATGTTGCGACATTGCATCTCTTCGCTATTAGGCTAGTCATATTAGACATCGAACCTTCCAATTAATCTTCCCAGGTTGCAACCACCATTAATCGCTTTGATTTGAGGTGCTATAAGTGGGATTTATTTTGCTTCGCAAAATTAACGCGCAATAAAAAGTTATTAACAATATTATCAACAAAAAACGCGATTTTTTTTATTTTTTCTCAAATATCTCGAAAACTAAGCAAGATAAGGTAACTAACTATACGTACCTTTTTTGTAACGCGTAAAATTATCTACAATAATGATCTAAACAACATTTATCGTCAAGTCAGTCGTTTAGCTTGCACGCGCCGTCAAAGTCCGAGACTCGGATACCGAAAACCCTCGATTTCATCGTTTTTTTGATGTTGCGCCAGTGATTTTTTTCCGTCATTTAAAATAGAATTAAAAATCCCCAAAAAATCACACATTATCTGAAAACTACAAAAAATACTTTTCATGGTGTAACAGATTTTTTAGACCCTTTTTCTTTAGTTTGTATTAGGTATGTAAGCAAAAAATTTTGATTTTTTGGAATAGTCTTAGTTTTTCGCTGTTTTTAGGCCTTAGAATTTATTTGAGATGAATTTTATTGTATGCATCTTGTTGTGGACAAAATTTGCAACAAAAAAGGACCCTTGTATTTTTTTCGTACGACAAACGCTGATTTTTTTTATTGACGCGCAAAGTTATCCAATATTGCGCACAGGTCGGATAACGTTTGTTTTACACTAAAATAATTATTTTTTATTAAAATTCATGTAATTTTTTGCATTATTATTGAACCATATTGCAAAAAACGGCTTGGTACCCAAGTCGTCTACAGACGATTCCGAATCTCGACATCGAACTCGCGAAACTCATGTTCGACCGTTAGACGCCGGCGGCGTGCCGTCGTAAGCGGTGACGGCAAACCGGGCTCGTGCGACGACCGGCCCGCGAGGACCGGCCGCCTAGTAGTGTGTCACATTGTTTTGAGTCTTCCGACTCACGAGACTCCTAGAGATATCATTGCCACCTTTGACTAGAGAGGATACGGCCTTAGAGGCGTTCAGGCATAATCCCACGGATGATAGCTTCGCACCACCAGCCGCTCGACCGAGTGCGTGAACCAAATGTCCGAACCTGTGGTTCCTCTCGTACTGAGCAAGATTACTATCATTTTAAGTCTTTAGTATTCTCTGACAATTGTTTATATAGGTTTTTATAAATTATTTGTAATTTTTCTTTTACTTTATAATGTTGGATAATAAGGCTGCGTTCGAAAATTTCACTCGGATGCACACCAGCATCATTCTGTCCTTGTTCAACTTTTAGTAAATAACAAAGATAGAATGACGCGGTGTGCACTCAAGTAAAGTTTTCGAACGCAGGGTATGTATATACCTGACAACGATTCCCGAGTCGTTGACGCTCTCATACTTCGGCATATATTTGTTAATATTCTAAACACTAATAATTTACGAAAAATATAGCACATAACTAGCATCCACAATTCATTATACTAATATTGCATATAATTCGAAATCGCTGTAATGACATTATTATTCAATCGCATTTTTGACTTTAAAGTATAGTAGGCGAACCTCCTTAAATCGCGCGCACTTTGTTACTTATAAATAATATTATAGAAGAAGGACGCTAAATTGTGCCGGGTTTCTTTCGCCGGAACAACAAATATTGCGATCTTTTTGTTAAAAAAATACACTGTCTACCAGCTTCAACTTTGCATCTATAATTATATATTATATAGTTAGTTTATATTACTCTTTTCTTTATAGACATTTTTTGAATCATCAAGCCTTTCTCTGTAGTTTCAAATTAAAATATTCCGAGCGATTTTAAAAGTTTTTTCTTTTAGTTTGAGTTACTTTTGGTTGATGAAACCGACTCTATTTTCCTTTTTCTTTTTTCTTTTCCTCAACTTGGTTTGCTGAGTGTAAATCTAGCGTATCAAATATTGGCATCCCTTAGAACGATGAAGAACTCAAACGGCATGAAGAACCCCACAGATACCGTAGATCCGAACGAAAACACCACACCGAGGCCGAAGTTGGAGACCTTCGACGATGTCTTGCCGTACGTCGGTGATTTTGGCAGATATCAGTGGCTGCTTCTATTGGCCTTGCTTCCCTACAGCGTGGCTTACGCCACTCTATACTTCTCGCAGTTCTTTCTCACCCTGGTGCCGCAGGAGCATTGGTGCAAGATAGAGGAACTGATCCCTTTAAACCTTACGCGGGAAGAAAGGTAAAATTTCCGCAACAATGTTACTCATTAAGATCCTATAAATCAAAATAATATATTTTATCATGCTCTAAATAACATATATCTATATATTTAAATTTATATTACATAACTTAATTATTATTATTATATTAAACATTATAAATCCTGTAATTTATCAAAATAATTTTGGATTGTAAAACAGTCGAGTTGTTGTAAAAGTCGATTAATTGTTTAAATCGTTTCCTTTTTCTCTTGACGTATTATTATCTTTTTGTTATCTTCTGTCTTTGAAGAGATATATTTCGTATATTTGGAGGTCAATGTTTTCAGAGTGAAGATCGGCGTACCAAAATCGCAGAATTATCCGTACTATGACCAATGCCATCGGAGGGATTTGGATTTTTCCGTTATTCTAAGTTACGGGAAGGACATTCGTTCGGTCGAATTGAAGGCAAACAAATCCGTGGACTGCAGCCACTGGGAATACAATTTCACGCAGATCCCGTACGCCAGTATAGCAGCTGAGGTGAAGTATCCTTGAATGCATCGCTGTGCGTATAAAATATACAAAAGACACAGAGAAAGAGAGTCAAAATTCACGAGTACTCTTGTCTAAACGGTCGAGCGATTAACTGAGATTACGCGCGATTTCTTCCTCGTAATTTAATTCAATCGTAATCCGCAGACCGATAATATGCGAATAAACGACGAGAGATGAAAAAATAAAAGAAATCAATTTACGTAAATACACAAATATAGCGTTGCGTTTTTCGCATAATTTTAATCGTAATCCATTTCAGAATAATAATATGCGAATAAGTGGCGAAAGATAGAGAAATAAGATAAAGATAAATCCGCATAACTCCCCGTATGCAAAAATGTGACGAACGTTGCGTTCCTCGCGCACTGATTCTGGGTCCTTTGTGATTAGCTAGATTGGGTATGTGACCAGGAATACCTCATATCGACGGCACAGTCGATCTTCTTCTGCGGCTCCATTGTCGGCGGTTTGCTCTTCGGATGGATCGCCGACCACAGAGGCCGGATTCCCGCCTTGATCCTCTGCAACGGCATCGGGTTCCTGGCCTCGGCCGCAACTGCGAGTGCGAATACCTTCTTGTCTTTCGCCGTCTGCAGATTTTTTACCGGTCTGGCTTTCGACAACTGCATCAACATTCCGTTGATTATCGGTGAGCGATCGACAAGAGATGATCGGCCGTGCGAGGATCGTACGCGTCGCTCGCGGCACTAAATAAGAGAATCTATTCCGACGTCCGCGTCCGTTCAAAATTACATGCAAAGATACGCGCGCGGTCACATTTTTCATTTTTCTAAATTTTTCTACATGTCACATAAATCTGGACTGCGGATCTTCTCTACGGCAATAATGCGCGCACGTGTCCGTACATAGTTTTCATTACAATGAATAGTATTACGTGCAGTAGTAGGTACCCGGAAAGCTCGACGGAGATGAAAGATCATTGTATTCGATCGGTGACGCGTTTTATGAATATTTATAGGCGTGAATGTTACGGCGCACAATTCATTCTGTACGTAACTTTATTGTTAACTTTTACGTAAGCTATAAGCTATGAATTGAACGTACCACGTACTATTAATTAATCTGTTAAATAAAACTTCGGGACTTTTTTTAAATAAGTAATTTTTCATATAAGTAATAAATCAAATCCCGAATTTTAATCTCGCCAGTGCTCGAGTACATGGCTGTGAACAGGCGAACTCTCGTCGTTAACGTTGCCTTCGGCATATACTTCGCCGTTGGAAGCACAGTTCTACCATGGATCGCGTACTACGTCGCAAACTGGAAATTCTTCGCCTATGTCAGCGCGATCCCGATGGTGAGCGCTTTTATCACACCATGGATTCTTCCCGAAAGCGCTCGGTAAATAAATATTATGCGCATCTTCGATTTGTTCTACTCAATCATTCAAATCACACACACACACACACACACACACACACACACACACACA
>NW_020210664.1:0-1863 GCF_003070985.1 Temnothorax curvispinosus | reverse complement strand
GTGCTATCCTTGTCTATATCTTTGTCTATACAAGGACAGATATAGTTCGCCGGTCTTCTTTACCGACGCCGATCGAGTTCGGCTACGGCTCCAGCATCCCCTTAAGCCTATGAATAATGTTATAAGTGCTAGTATGCAAAAAAGATTAGCCGAATCTGGCATAAGTTATGATATACTTGTTAATAAATATCGTAGTGAAGGCAAAGATAAAACAATACATTTTTTAAGAAATGAGATTAATGGAAAACCTTAACTTATCAAATCTAATAAGATTTTGAACAATATTTTAGAATACTTAAATTCTTTCTCTTTTGCAAGTGATTCTGATGTGATTTTGATGTGATTTTGCATGTGATTCTGATAAAAATTAAATTTTATCTATTTATAAGTTATAATTAATCAAAAGTTATAATTAATATATAAGTTACGATACGAAAAATGTTACCAAAGATGTTGAACAAGTATTACTTAACTTTTTATGATTCAATCTGTAATAAATAAAACAAAAAATGTCATATAAGAAAGTAGTATTTATTTTGATACATAGGTTATACTGCGATAAACATAACCAAAAATGTTTCATACACGATGATGTCAAAATGACGGCAAAATGATTTTTTTGTCATTTCATCATTATTTTACTATCATTTTACCATCATTTTACCATCGTCAAATGCCTCGCCGTATAACCTTTACTATACTCATTTGCGCTGTTGCCAAGTTGTCATTATTTGCTTGCGTTCATTTGTAGCAGACGAAAAATCAAGCAATTTATGCTTTAATAATTAATTTTTTTACGAAATGTGCGGTAACCTTCCCTTTTCTTTCGCTCATTTATTTGTAAATTATTAAGTTACATGTGTATATTTTTTTTTCCTTATCATTTGCATTTTTTTTGCACTTATTTCATTCTAAAGGTATGCAATATATGTCATTTCCCATAAAAACCATAAAAACCTATGTTAAAAATGCAGCCAGTTTCATGCAATTTTAATATGTTGTTCTGGAATGCAAAATAGAATTATGTGAATTTTTGGGGAATTTTTCACCGTCCTGTTTTGAAATAAATCTACTCCTAAAATTGTACTTTTTAGGTTTTTGGAGTAGATTTTTTTCAAAACGGGACGGTGAAAAATTCCCAAAAAATTCACATAATTCTATTTTGCATTGCAGAACAACATATTAAAATTTCATGAAATTCTCTGGATTTTGTTGTAGCCATCGAACCACCTTAAGCTCGCCAACACCTTTGCCATGATGGTCACGTCCGACAAATTCTCTCCTAGATCCATGAGCTGCATCGCCATGTTCTGCACCCTCGCCACGTGCTGTACGACCGTGTCCGTCGGGCCCATGCGATACTCGTGGAACTTTTGTGTTAACATCAGCCTGTTCGACGCCGATATCTGTGCATAAATTGTCCCCAATTTGTCCCACATCTCCTTTGCAGTGACACAGGTCAGAAGAGGCTCGAGCTGCGAATATTCCATCGACGACGAGATGAAGAACATGGCCTTCGCATTGTCCTTGACCCACGCCTTTCCTTCCGCCGATGCTCGATCACGCGGCTCTACTCGATCCCCGTTCACGACGTCCAGTACGTCATTTGCCAAGAAGATCTGCGTAACCTGGAACTTCCAGCCGAGAAAGTTCGTTCCGTCGAACTTCTGGACATGCCTCGCCGACAATTCACTCGACATTTTTCACACTTCGCGTTCCTTAGCTCGTACGCGAATTGCGCGGAAAAAACTGTCTTGCACAATGGCCGCCTCCCTGCAACCACACGACGCGTACCGTTTCTCGCCTTCGCTCAACCTTTCTCTTTATCTCGAAATACTACGCCACTGGGCCCATAACCTGTTG
>NW_020210663.1:777-1923 GCF_003070985.1 Temnothorax curvispinosus | reverse complement strand
GAGAACATGGCTGCCTTAAGGTACCCTTTCAAGCTTAAGCCCCATTTTCATGAATCACACTATAAACTTTTGGACAATTGCTTGTTAAAATTCCCCAGAGTCACTAAAATTGATCGTAAATGAATATTACAAGTTTTATGAGATCTTTTATGCAATATAAATTCAATTCAACACACAAATAAATACATGTTCCATAAGAATAAACTCAGAAAATTAAAATAAAATATAAATAAATTAATTAAAAGTAGATTATTCATAAGAACATAACCTTTTATGCCTAAGAAACATTATCACGCTAAAATAGTAATCATTTCATTAGCATTTTTTTCAAACATGATTGTTATAAACAAATAAATTATATTATTAACAGACCTAGTTAGTGTGATTACTGGAACTATCACAAAAAGTCAAATAACTTTTGATTATAAACCATTATTATATCTCTCAAAATAAACTAATTAACAATAAAATTTATAATAAAAATATTATTAAAGATGATAAATAAAATCACTACAGATACTCAGCAGAGCATGTCAAGTAACCTCACAAAAACTCCCACATCATATCTCTTTTCAATTCTGAGATATAAGTAAAAATTATAGAAATCCATAAAACACAGAAATTTTAAACAACCTAAAATAATCCCTTTACTTATCTAAACACAACAAAAGAAACCCCATCTTTTTATCTCTTACCGTTCTCGAGTTATAAATTATTAAAGTTTCACATCCGCCATTTTGAATTTCCTACCCTTTAGACTTACGAAGACGAAATCACTTTTACATTAATATTTTAGTCTTTTATACATTTTAAAGCTGAAAAATTTCATTTCTAAACAAAAATTTTGACACTTAATTATTATGATAAAAATGGAATCTCTCATACTCCTAAACACCAGTAACGTTAACGTCGATTTTTTATTTAAATTAATTAAACTATTAAATGAGTTTTAAATTGAACATTCACTCCATGAAAGACGAGGATAGTTTAATACCAGTTCACAAGTGTAAGACAAGGATAGCCATAATAAATTCTTAATAAATTAAAATAAAATAGAAAACGAATAGTTTGAAATAAGAACAATATATACGTGTATACGGAATAATCGTTAGAATCGTTTGATAGAAAAACATTTACTACATAATC
>NW_020210663.1:0-677 GCF_003070985.1 Temnothorax curvispinosus | reverse complement strand
CTAAACAAAAATTTTGACACTTAATTATTATGATAAAAATGGAATCTCTCATACTCCTAAACACCAGTAACGTTAACGCCGATTTTCTATTTAAATTAATTAAACTAATAAACGGGATTAAAATTGCACATTTACTCCATGAAAGACGAGGATAGTTTAATACCAGTTCACAAAGTGTAAGACAAGGATAGCCATAATAAATTCTTAATAAATTAAAATAAAATAGAAAACGAATAGTTTAAGATAAAAACAATATAAATGTGTATAAGGAATAATCACTAGAACCAATCAATGGAAAAACATTTACTATATAATTATTCAAAATTACAACTTACTTTTATAAACAATTATAAACAAATTATTGACCACGTCAATAAATATTTTTAACTTATACTTCAGGTCATATATAACAACTTTTATATAAGTCAAAACCTTGTCACTTTTCTAATAAAAGCGCTATAAAATTTCAAGTGAAAAGACACCCGTTATAAGGAAAATGTCCCTAAATAATGCGGTTAACATATACCTACATATACGCAAAACGCATCGTTCGGGAACCAAGCAATTAAAACTTTAATATATTCCAAAATAATGATGAATAAAAAATATTTTTCATACTCCTGATTAGCCTAAAACCTCTTCTTGAAAATAGTATATAAAACATAATTGTTAGCGAT
>NW_020210662.1:0-1119 GCF_003070985.1 Temnothorax curvispinosus | reverse complement strand
TACGGATATATTTATAAATAAAAAATATTATTTTTGAAGAGGTGTCCTCTTAGGGATTGCACCGGCGTGCAATGGGTGAAAGGGCCCTCTCCCCCCATCGCCTCCTAAGGGAGAATTTCCCACCATAATCCCCCAGTGCGCAGGCAGATACCGGACCGGACCATTGCCCGCTCTCCGGCATCCGCCGCCCACGGAAGAACAGGGCACAGAAAATTTCCCACCACCCCGGTGGTTTTTTATCAAGGTTTTCCTTCCTCTAGGCTGGTGGGGAATCAACCTTTCCCCCTATCGGTCTCAGCCGACCGGGCATTTGTAGTCGGGGTCGCCGTCCCCTACCGACGCTTGGGAGCCAGGAAACAAGTTCCCTGGCAGAGGCGCCGGACCCTATTGTACCCCTCATCCCAACGAATTGGGAAAAGGGTACGGTGTGCTCTTGGACCTTAAAAAATATTATTATAAAAAATATTATTTTCGAAGATTTTTGCTCGTTAAAAATGAGTGTCGAGCGTCAACGTGAAATGGCACCTTAAGGCAAATATTCTTAAACTACTGTTGCGGGCGAACAATTTTTTTGATACATTTTTTTCTACCATAAAATTGATTTATTTTTAAACCAAAACTCATCAAAAGTCAAATCTCCAAAATATGTCATGTCTCCTGAAATTTTAGATGATAGTGAATTCATATATATAGTTTATTTATCAGATTGTAAAGAAATTCGAACTTGCAACGTATTACAAGCGCATCTTTATGATCTAACAACAGAAGCTCCTCTTCAAAGATTTTAATTAACTAAATTAATTTTTTAAACGACAAAGTATCATGTAAGAGAGATTGGGATTAAATTTAATAAAGATTAGTAAAAGAAGTTTATTTTTTTTAATTTTTAAATTTTTGGAGAAATGTCCATTGTCGCTGTAACTACTGCAAATTTTGAAATATCGTGATAATTTTTTTTTAAACGATAGAGTATCATATAAGGGAGATTGGGATTGAATTTAGTGAAGATCAGTAATAGGGTTATTTTTTTTTAACTTTTGATTTTTGACACTGCTATATGCACAGAATGATGTACAGAACAATTGGAAATTTTTAATACGATATACAACTAATAAAATT
>NW_020210661.1:0-14788 GCF_003070985.1 Temnothorax curvispinosus | reverse complement strand
TTAACTCTTCTAGTGTCACGAATAATTTTTAATGTTAACATACGTAACAAAATAATTTAATTATAGGCTATTTTTAACGCACAGGATGTGTGTGCGTGATATCCTGCGACCGGACATATACTTTAATAGCATATTCCTATCATCAATTAGTATTGAAAATTCTAATAAGACAATCTTGAGGCCACAATAATTTTTTAATTACAACCAAAGCACAAAGTTGACCAACAATATTGCGTAGAATTCACGTGCTTAGCCTCGTAACTACACGCTTACACGCGTACCTATCTGTCAACGTAATCTAGAATGATGTAATCATCAACCGCGTACTATGCTGAACGTGTTGGATCTTTACCACAATCTCGAGATGGCAATACAAGGTCTCGTTATGTGTGGCTGTTCTATCCTAACAACCCATGTATCCACCCAAGATCAAACAGGCTTCGATTATCGTCTACTCCGATCTCCGCAGAATTCCTTTAACGTAAAAACTTTGATATCCATGCAAAGACTTTAAAAATTCACTTACAAGACCAGTTTTTCGCCTAGAAAAATAGAAAGTTCTAAGGAAATAGGAATTTTAAACTACCCAAAGAATTGATAGAAGATCGTCGAAAGAAAAAAACGATACAAGCATTACTGCGTAAAGATGCAAGATCGAATGACATAAATATTCTGTCTTTTATTTCTCTTTAAAAATTGCTACAAGCTTCTCGAACAATTAAAATTTTGTTAGATTCAAAATTAAAAGTCCTCGTTACATGCTTAAAGTACTTTGGCGAGCAAATACGAGCAGCAAACTGATTATTGATCGCGTTGACGAGCCATTCAAATCCCAAGCTTTAGTGATTCCACACTATTAATTATTCAAATTGAACGGCGTACTTACATACTATGCATACTGTTTCGTATAAATCAGCACGGCGGTTACTTGCAGCGTTTATCGAATAGTACAGAGCACACTGGACTATATGCCAGAGGTGGGAAATTATGTTCGTAATCATACCCAAAAGGGTTTTCCTTAGCTAAACGCTCTGCCGCTCGAGTGGTTTTGTTAGAGAATCGCGAATCCGTAATAAGATCGTGTAAAATTGAATTTAGTATCCAATGTAATACGTATAGAGAATAAAAATACAGAGTATAGCCACAGTCGTAAAAAATTTGAGTCGAACAAATATATTTCATTTTATAATTTATAGAGTTTTTATTTATAGTGTGTGTATCCGCAATTATCATCATTAATATGAATAACACTTGCTACTTACAAATCGGACAAGAGTCGCAGCTATTAATATTTCATACCGTTTTAATCCACAACTTTGTTGCATTAATAACTTCTTTGATGACAGAAGAGCACAATGGAACAAGCGTGTCATTTGTCCGATGACACCGCATTGTGGCAGCGTGCTCTTAAGAACCGTCGTTATGTAAATAACGCATTTGATAATACGAAACATGCTTCTTGACGAGTGCATCCCAGGTGCGCACGCATCCGTAGTTTCGCCACGGAAGGTGAATCACCGTGACGAAAGTGCAGGGACCCCTCTTGATGCGCGTATCTGCGTCGAGATACCTCGATTCCATGCAGAACAGAAAAACGACGGCGGAGGTTCGCGCGCGAATCGCGGCGGCAGTGTTTCTCAAACGTTTTTCGCTAATAATTTAGCGCGCTATCAAACGTGTATATTAAATATCGCGCGTTATATACGCAAAGAGACAAAAATCGCTCTTTTCTCTTTGCAATTTTAATGGCGTTCTATATCAATGCGACGAACGTGTCGATCGAAGCAGCGGTGTCTATTTCCATCTCGCAACTCTACGCGGAGACCGGATCTTCGATTGCACTTTTTTCAGGTTCTTGAACTCTTCACCTCGACGAAAATAGGAGAGCCGATCCGTTCATTTCGGAATCAAATTTGCTCCAATTTCGCCAAATGGAGAATTTAATCCGATTTACGCTCTATCTGAGATATTAAAATGCCTGTCAAACTGTCATTTATTTTTTACATCTCTGGGTCACTGTACTATTCTGCTGCCAGATTTTTATGAAAACTTCATTACTTTGATTATTTAATATGATGTGAAGGAAACTTATTATAACTCTTTTGTTTTTCGCATGATACTGTGAAGTGTATTACGTATGCGCTATATATAAAGACGAACAGAGAACACATTTGGAAGTTTTTCATTGATTTATTGATACTTGATTTGTATCGATAATTAATCTCTTTACGCATGATTATAAATAAATGTTATTTAAAATAAATGCTATATTGACGTAATAGTGATGTGCCTTCTGGATGCTTATAATATGGCAATGGAAAAATATCATAGGGTATTGCAGATGATTTTTATCGATGACATTTAATTACGGACGTCTATGATCGATTAAGACCTACGTCGATTTTTAAAGACCCCCCCCCCCCCTCATTCTTGATAATACGCGTTTATGAGCGAGAGACGTTTCTAAACGATTATGATGTCGTCTACTATTAAATCAATATATAGCGATAGCTATTTACATATGTACAGTGGTCCGTGTTAAACACGACAATGTAACAACGCGTGCGGTAAAATGTAGGTATCAACGCAGTAACCGCAGCACGTGCAGCGAAACGCATAGCCGCAACTTCGTTGGGCTTTCCGAACGCTCTCATAGTTCGGCGAAGTATTTCCGATATAGATATCGGTCAGAACTCAGAACGCGTGCCGCGTCGATTATTTTCGCAACTATTTCCCTTTAACTTAAGGCCACGTATTTCTGCTCCTATCTCTTTCCGCGAAAAGAATGGAAAAGAAAGAATAAACATGTCGAATTCTAGCTGCATTTATAAAAATCACTATTGCGTGAATTTGGACGTGAACGTGAGGAGAACGGTGAGAAAGATGTACCACCAAGATCCGTTATCAGCGATACAATCCGCCGACGATCGATGATGCGCGTTTGGCTTAAGATCCTCCCGCCGACAGTAATATTCGTCGTCACTCGGCAGAATGTCCTTCACAATGTTGAGGAAATCCTCAAAGGGACATATCTCCGCGCAGCCTGGGATTGTCTGTACGATCAATTGTTCCGTAACGCCAGTCCATAGTAAGACCTGCGGAGAAAGATACGCGAAAGATAAATTTCTAATATCGAGCGCTACTAATAGAAATATAATAATGATAAAGATGGAGAAAATATAATACAAGTTATAAAAAAATGTAATATACAATTTAACACAAGTTACAAAAATAAAACCAAGTCTTTTCTTGAATTGCTATTCGCAGAAAGTAGATATATCATCAATTGCTTTTAATTGAAAATATATTATTTTGTAGATCAATATAATTTCTATTATAAGTTTATTTGTTGCATGAAATATCATTTACCCGAATATAGTAAACTCCCTTCTTGTCCCGAAGAGTTTCTAGAATAATCGTGGCACCATAAGATGGTACCGCTGGTTCATTCGTTCCTAAAGCATAGGCAAGGGAAGCCACATTGATTTCGTGTGCGCCAAATAGGAAAGCTTTTCTGTCGCGTATCGATTTTCCCGCTCGGTGTTCCTGAATATCATCCACCATTTTGCGAAGTAGTATACCTGTGTGCATAGAGACACCGATTATAATTAAAGTTTATAATTAAATTTTAGTGGTTTTAACAGAAATGTTTAAAATAATAAACATTTCTGTTTTAATCATTTATTGGCGGAACAAACAATTTATTTCTATTTAGTGGTTTTATTTTGTAAATCATGAAGTAAAAAATGCAAGATATCCCTGAAATAGATTATCGAATAGCATATTCCATTTGTTTTAAAGACACTAAATAAAGTTGTATGGTTGTAAATCCGAAAAAACGCATTGTTTCCGAGTTACAAATACTTTCTACCTGTGGCAAAGTTTTACAAGAATACCTAAGAAATATGGAGATTTGATCTTAAGATGAATATTGCTCTTCTCTCCTTTAAGTTTTAAAGGAAATGTTGGAAATAACTTCGTCTCGCAGCAACGCGTACTTTACATTGACGTCTTATGAACTCGAATACAGACTGAATTTATACAAGATATAGAGTATAGAATAATTGCACATCTGATATTTCCGTCTATTCTTTTAGAATCAACAAATATGCATTTTGCACATCTTATGTATTGTATATATTTCCTTGAGAATAAATGCATCAAATTGCTTTATTTTAATAGTATTTATAGTTTTGATTTTGCCATCAAGCAAAATTCTGACGCGGTTATTTAATTTTCGAAAAAAAAAAAAAACATGACTTTTATATTGTATCACAAAGATATAATTTTAAACTGATTTTCATATTTCTTTAAGATAAATAAAATCTGCTATTAGAGCTTGCTGATATATATCAGGGACTTTCTGTGCGGTAGAGAAGTACCAACCTCCGTTTAATCTCTTCAAGGTTTTTGTGTATGATCGAAGTTTGAAGTCCAACTCTATCATTTCTATCATCGGACTCGGGAAAACATTCTGAGTCCATCTTGGCAGCGTCAAATTTTGTGCAGCCTAAAAATGGTTATACGGTGAAAATTCAAACGATGAAAAAACAAATATTTTAAATTTATCACTCTATCGGAATATTCACTTACCTCCTCTTTCAGTAGATTGTACAAATGGCCAACTGTATCCGTATCATTAATTAGTTTACCAGTGTGATCCGTCAAATAGTCCATTACATTCTTGTACTTATTGATCATTTCTTTCGCACTCTCTCGCTGAAGGAACCGTTGATATTCTTCTCTATATCTAAAAAATAAAAGTTGGGAATGATCTCATAGATTCGGATATTATTAGAGTTTTTTGTATAAAACATATGCGCGCACAAGCAGAACACATTAAGATGGTTAAATCTTGTCCTTCTTTTCTTTCCGGATCTTTTTTTTATTTTGCAATATAAAGATAAAATAGTTGAATACAAGACAAAAAGAAGGGAAACAAAGATATCTCAAACGTTCGCATAAAAGAAGATCGGTGAAAGGAGACCGAAGGGAAAAGAGAATCGTCAATCCTGTTATTAGGTCCTTGTGAACAATTCCCTGTGAAGTTACTCACCGATAGCAGTAATGCGGAAACAAGAGGTTGTCAGTCTTGTACGGCACGAAGTACGTCCATGACGGAATCCAGGGCAAGTGCGGATTCCAGGTTTGCTTCTCGGAGGGCGGGAATAATCCCGCCAGAACTAACTGGAGAGACATCTGGGTCCGCGGGACCTCCGTAGATCGGGCATAGATCTTGGTCGGCCAATAATCCGGTCCGAAATATTGATCGTATCTCTCGCGCAGCATCGTCCCAATTTTGTACTCTCGCATCTTGCCTTGCTAATTGCACGAAAAAGAACGTTGAGTTGAACAGATTTCGAAAAGCCGGATATTGGAAAATTACATGGACTCTTTTAGATCGAATTATTTTCTCAATTTTAATTAGAAATAACGATTACTCAGCAAAACTAGGGAATTGATTTCTCATTTTACGTAGGTTATTAAAAGATTTCTGGGGTTTTGGAAAATGAAGGTCAACGCTTATACCTGCATAACATGCAGAGGACGAAAAAAAAGAGATGGAAGATAAGAGAGAGATAAGAATTATGTGATAAACGAGAATTCAATAGTAGCACGTGATCTAATATCCGCTTCAATATACGTTATTGGTTCATACAATATTGAAGATGTACGAAGATAATACGTCACAATATATGATGTTTCTGAACGATTGAATCACGCAATTGAACTGGCAGTATTTGATTACGATGTAACATTTTACTTTAATCGCCGTGATTTGTACTCACATTGGTTAAGCCACCGTTTCCCATTGGGTAATAAGACTGATCGCGATGCGGATCGTTGGGGTAATTTTGGAACTCTCGATGGGGCACTTTGTCACCGTGGCGAAATACCTTCAAAACAGAATATACTTATGTAACCTATATATCGTCGTCATCCGTTATCATCACTGTCACCACACAGACGGTCGCGATAATGCAAATGTTTTGTTACTTGTCTCTCGCACGAAGGATCGTTTTCCCTTAACCTTTTAATTTCTCTCGAAAACTTCTCTCAGCATCGAACTCGCACCTGCGTAATTCACGAAGCAAGTGTTTGCTTTTCAGTGCCATAAAACAGTGTAGAAATAACACTTATTCCACATTTTCGAAAACAAAATGAATACCAAGTAGTTATTCTATCGCATATTTGTGAAAAATCAGGAAAGCGTTAAATCTTTGAAAAAGAATAGGAATTTTTCATATCGTTGTTTAAACACAATCTTCCGAAAAAAATAATCCTTCCTAATTTCACACACACACTCCCTATATACCTCTGAAAGAATCAGATAAAGCTTTACCACGTGAAGCAGCTGCAGCTCCACATCGGGATTGACCGACACGGCGAGGCTGCTAAGAAATACAGTGAAAATCGTTGACAGTGTCAGAAACATCTTCGCGATATCTTCCCAAAAGCACTTTCAGTTCGAACGAACACTTTCAACGCTTAATTCACACGATCTGAACGATCGTCGCGGTCGGAATCAACGATTTCACGACACAACCTACGGATGGTGTGTTTATATTTCTACTCTCGCCTCTCTGCTGGCATACGCGAGTGGGGGCGGGATAAAGAACAGTCGAACAGGCTCGTAATTCCGACGATTTTTATTAACAAGTTTCCCGCTCTCAACAGGCGTCCGATCCTTTTTCTTGACGTTGATCGTCAGCTTCCGCGAAGGACGCGTAAGTAAATAGCAGGAAATTCATAGAAAACCGCAATTGACGATCTCCTAACGTAGGGAATTCTCTCTGCCATTTTTAAACCGAACGTTCACATTCCGGCGCGCGATATCTCATTTATGAATCATATGAATGAATTATGTGAGCCTCGATGTATGAACGATGAAGTCAATCTTATCATTTTTGAGAACTTTGTTTTATCGATTTTTTATAAGCATCTAGTAGTATATGAAAAGTAGCAGTCTGATGTTTTCGAAAATAAGCTAATTTTAAATTGACCCAGATGCACATTGCAGGTATGCACTTATGCAGCGCAGAGATTTATAGAGATTAGAACTTTATCTCTTGATCAAACATGATTTCATCTCTGACGACAATTTTAACTTCAACCAATTTATTATGAATTAGCAAGATTTAAAGATAAAGAATAAAAAACCATCTTTTTTTAAAGAGTCTGGTTCAAAATTTTGTAAAAGATTGTTAATAATAACTATAATGCTTGACGGTGAAAGAAAAACGTGAGAAAAATATTGGCGATCTGCAGCGGCGAAAGCTTTAAGAAAATGGACAATTACAAAATATTATTTCGATGGTATTTTGCGTTCTTTAATGCAGCCGAATATTCAACAAAGTCATAATGTTATTATTTTTATTATCGCTTTATCGCAGAATCGCTTTGCGCTTTGCGTTTATTCAGTCTGTTTTTGAGTTGCGCGTCTTTCTTTTTTTCCTCACTAGAAAACGATTCCTTGCGCACTCATGAATGTGTTGAATTTACGAGTTTTGCGAATGCCTGATCGTTTGAACAGACTTATCTGTATGTACGTAAATAACAAAACGGATCTATGGGATTACTATAAAAAACGATACATGATTTACGAACCTCTTCTTCTTTGAGAAGTACTTTCCAGTAGGTATTGTTCGTTTTGATGATTGCAAATTTTGCTGAGTATTTTGGTAACAATTGATAAATAATAACACATGATAAACGTTAACAGTCATTTATTTTATAGACAGTTATTATATTGTGCGTAGTATTAATAGTCGTTAATATTCTTTCAATTTTGAACAGAATAATTAATTACAGAATTGTATTTATAATATTTCAAGAATTTTTATTTCACGAATCCATACTGGAAATATTTGTCATTGTTTTTTATTAGAACTCAAATACATCGATCAAATTCCTTTTTCGTAAACAATCCTTCAATCTTTTATAAGAATTTGTCAGTTGAAATCCAATTATTACACATCAAGCAAAGCATTAATTTATCAAATAAAGTGTAATTGTTTGAATCGTGCTTTATTTAGTTTTCTTTAAGGAAAAGAAGAGAAATATTGATTATTTTTTATACATATATTCCCATATATTGTTACACATAAAATATGTCGTAAGATATACTTTTTTATTACATTTTTCTTAAACTTATAAATACCGATATTTCTGCGATATGTATCGGCATATTAAATTGATATTAACATGTCGTGCCAGGTGCAGACGTGCGTCAAATCGATTAGATCGAATATGTGTCGTATTATGGGAGTCCCAAGGATATCCAGTCGATTCAACTTTTGAGGGCAACATGATGCTTATTTTGACATTCACCGTGCTACGGAAATCCTGCCACAATCGCATTTGTAATATTAGTGAACGTCATTCGTCTTAGAATCACTTTTTTGGGGACTCTTTTATTCAGAGACATTATATAATTATACGTTTCCTTATAATCATTCAAGTTTGACTTTCTACTTGTTTTTATGGAATTAACGTAACACTACGTAACCAACTGTCCCAAGGAATTCGTAAGAATTCGGGTGTGCCAATGACTCACATGGACGTGATTGAAGCAAGAGGCGAGTACAAAGATATCGTCGACGTTACCGCATCTTCTTGCTTTGCATTCCGCGGAATTATCGTACACTCTCACTTTACATTCGACCGCACGTAATAAATTTTCCTTCTGTAATTCAATTCACGGAAACCAGGAAAACCTGAGAGAAGAGTCCCCTTTTAGACGGGAATGATATTCATGCGCGTAATCGAAGATCCATTTCTGATTGGATCGAGGATACCGATCAGCGCGCAGCGCTTACGCGACGGGATTCCTCGATCTTACTTTTACGAAATAGGTAAAACGTCGAAAGTTGCTGGAATATACATTGTTTACGTAATATGTGAAAAAAATGAATCGTAGTTGCGTATATATTTCACACATTAATACTTGTATCTAAAATCTATTTTAAACAATCTATAATTAGCGTCAAATTTTAAGAAATTTTGGATTATAAAAATAATAAATTTATAACTTTACCTATACTGTGTATTTAATATATATTTTTTTTATTCGTCAAATGTTTTATGTATCACATATGAACTTGTAAACAGAGAATTTTATATTGAAATCCGATGCAAATTATAGAGCGTGTAAAGTAAATTTTAAATCACGAAACATAAAATATTGGCTTTCCTGGAATAATTATTTTACGTAACACCTACAAAAAATGTGTATTGCGCTCGCGAACGTGTTTTACACGAGGAAGACTGCAGGCGCTTAAATCGTATGTCGCGAATAAAAGGACGTCAAGAATTCTATTTATTTCAATGCATCGTTGACATTATTGTATCAGTTATAATTAACATTATGCTAGACGACATTAAAATCGTAGGACCGGTCTGCGAAGTATCTTTTGCTGTTGAATAATGCGTACATATGATTTTCCATAATTGCACAACCGCGGTGGGCTCGATTCAGTCACGCGTAATTATATGCAATAAACTAGACTAGTCAAGAAAGAACCCGTTAAATCATTATTCTGTGTATATATTTACAGACCCATTATCACAGACTCATTAGGTATATCTGATTCTGCAACTTGTACTCCCACGCGCATAACAAGTTTTTTTATCTTTAAAACATGACGTTCTGGAAGGATTTTCCAATGTATCAAAGTATCTAAGTATATTCGCTCGTCAGTTTTTACCATAAATGTACAAGTTTTTTTCTTCTTCTTCCCGCCTCTCTTTCTTTCTCTCTCTCATATATTCCTTTCGTCATGGATGATGACTTCTTATAAAGTGATGAAATTCCACGTTGTAATGCATCATCTGAATTTCCGCATAAACAAGTTAATAATATTAAAATTGATATAAAAAAATAACAATAATTCCTATTTTCTTAACCATATGTTTCGTTATTTTATATATAGTAAAAAAATATATATAAAATTTACTATATAATTTTTATATTATAAAAAAAGAAAACATATCTCGCATAGCTTTTCATGTGTGAGGTCAATGCTGTTTTAACGCAAGATCAAGTAAACGAGATCAAATGTCGTTACGTATCTATGTATTGAAATAATGTGAATAGAACGACTTTCGCGTGGCCTTCATTCATCCATACATTGCTACAACTGCATACAAATGAGTCATTGCAATTTATTTAATGCTTAACCTTTGCTTATGTATGATATTTCTACTTTAATTATCTTGTTAACGAAAAATATAATATTAATAGTTATATTTATTTTACAACAATTGTACTTGTAACTCAAGAAAATAAATAAAATAATGATATATAAATTTTGGCGGTTAAGCTTTTAAGTAAAAATGTTTTCTTTATCTTTAATTGTTAACTTGCTACAGCAATTGACTGTTATAGAAGCTGTTGTAGCAATCTCTGAAAAACATCTTTGTTCTACTATGAAGAAAAAAAATTCTTACGCAAGCAGGAATCGATTGCGATTTAAATTCATAACAAAATTAACGATATCCTGTCTATATGCAAATAAGATAACATAAAATTCATAAAGTCATAACGGAACATTCACTTGAATCTATCGATGTTATCGATAAGTTTTATTATCGAATAACTCTCCAGTATATATGTACGTATGTAGTATTTTTCATGGTATTTTTCTAGGATATATTATTATCACGTAGGAACAAATAACGAATAAATGTTACATAATTGTTTGTTCAAAAGCGTCCGTGCGTTATTTTTCTTTCGTTGAAATTTTAATAAGAAAGATAGCTAGCTTGATTATTCATTAATAATTTCTCATGTGAAAATATTAATTAATATGAAAATGATTACAATATGACTGTTTATTAATTGATACGGATTTTGAAATTAGCTTTCGTCATTTAAACTTCGTTAAATCGTATTAAATCGTTTCCTTTAAATTAACTATCAACGCGTATGTAAAGGATAAGAAATACATATTTTTCTTTTAATAACGAAACACGTTACACGATTTCCAGAAGAAAAATCACGTTTGTAACGTTGTCAGATAGAGACTGAATTGTAGGTGTAACGCGAATAAAAATCCGTGTCTTTATGTTAATGTTAGGTATGTAGATTAGAAAATAAAAAATAAACCGGTCCTGATTGTATTAGTCGTTATAATCAATTTACGATGTCGTGCTATCGCGCTCACGTGATGTTTATATGCATGTGTAATTTTCTGCGTAATATGCAACATAATTTTAATCTCGGTGTTGTATTAATTTTTTCGTAAGGGATAGCAAAAAATATGCATTTTAGATGGCGAGGATATCAATATATGTCAGGAAAAAATTTAACGAACAGTTGTAACAATAACAGTGATAACAATAATGCAATAATATTAGCAATAATGTGTGACGAGATTATGAACAAAAGAAATGTACGAAAATGGAGAAAAAATAACGTCAAAGTAGACACAATAAGAAGTAAATACAATTAATCATTCACAAACAGGTAGTTGAAATATCATTCGATCTATGACTGATTCCGCGAAATTTGTAACCAGTTCTATCTTATTAATAAATTTAAAACGCGTTTCGCTATTGTAAATTTTGATTTACGTAATACAATTAACGGATAATGTGTTTTATCCCTTTCCAAACGTGTTAAATAGGCTTCAATTTTAATGGAAACTTCGTATAAGACGGTAGAAGCAATTGATCAAATTGCGCAATATTATCAAATGACTCCAAATGCGGATTACATGTAACTAATTCGCTAGATACACGTATTTCATGCAATACACGAACGTATTTCGCATTGCGACAGCAAGAATTTTTAAACAAATTTCCGTCAATATAACAGCATATCGGATGAATTTGCAATTTTATATAGCTGTATGCATCTATCAAATATATATATTTTTTTTCAAGTAAATATCTTTGAAAAGTTTATTTCGACATGCATTAAACGTTGAGGGTACGTATATTAAAAAATTTAATAAAGTATATGTATAATGTATGTGCGCACACACAAAATATTTCTATAGAGTTCTAGACAAGCGTCCAACTGTCTAAACAATTTTCTTAAGATTGCTAGATAGTAAAATATAAAAGAAAAAATATAAGAAAAGCTTCTTTTATAATTTTTTATATAATTTTTATATATAAAATCTGCGAGAATGCAAAAGACTTCTGAATTTTTCAAGGTTATTATGAGAGTTAGCTTGCGTCTTTTAAATGGAACATTAATTTTTTTTGTTGCAATACCATAAAAGTACAAAAATTCAGATTCAACAGTCTCTTTCAAAGTGGCCTTAAAACAATCCAAGGTTACACGGAAGGAGAAGTTGAAACATATGAGAGAACCAGATCTTTATTACTTTCAATTAGAGAAGAACGTTATTTTCGGTTAGAATTAGATCTTGGAAGCCTTAGTAATTATTCGCGTGAATAATATTAAGTCTTCCGAGATCTAGTCCTAACCAAAAATGGCATTCTTCTTTAATTGATTGTATATCATAGCGGTCCTATATTTACTTTATCATTACTTATTACTTTATTTATTTTACTTACAGTATATATCGAAATTTTTATCTCTGGCTCTTAAATACTACTGTAGGTAATTTGTTGTAAAACAAGTGATTAATTATAAGAATAACTATTTGTTCTGATATACTCGCACAAGCACCGGTAATTTGTTTTTTAATTTTTTTTTTAGTTGTATACTTAATTTTATAGACCGATTCTTTCTAATCCCGAAAAAGTAGTCAAATACTGTTAAGTGACTTTGTCAGCTAATTTATCGGTCCATCACTTCCAATCTATATCGATTAAAAAATGCGTCATTTAGCTGCCTTGTTGATATTAATGTATAACGTGGCATATTTTACGATACATATATATTTATATTGTATATAATTGATTCTAACCGCGCAACATAAGTGACTCTTAATCTTGGCATGTATGTGTACGTGAATGTTTAAAAATAGACATTAATCTGTCGAGACAATCTGTTGTGTCTGAGAAGATTACATACATATAATACGTAATATATGTATATATGCAATATGTCACTTTATATTATAATCTTATTTGTATGGCGTTAATACAAAACTGATGCAATATTACAAATCGTTCGCGATATACATCGTATATAAAAATTCAAAAAGATAATTTACCCTTTCCAAAATTTAAATATTTTTAAAAATAAGAAAGATATTTATTTCATTCGCTTATTTTCGACGATGAGAATTGTATTTTTTATGTCATATTATAAATAGATATTAAACTCTGTTTTTGCTCGAAATAAGATTTAAAGATCCAGATTTCATTGAAGGCACATTATGGCACGATAATCATATACCCGTTTTTACTGGACGTGCGTCGGCGATATATCGGCAATCGTTTTTTACAATCGCATGACAGTGATACCGTCTTTTTCCGCTCTGAGAGCTGATTATTCGATTCCGCAGCTCTGCACAGGTGATGACCTTGAGTGATGCATCGATTGGGTGCGAAGTGAGAGGAAAAAAGGGAGGAAGCGAAAAGGAGAAACAGAAATACCGGATGTGTTTTATTAATACATCATTCACGCATGACACCAGTGTAGTTTCCACAAGCGCGACATGCAAATACGCGATGAATAAAGAGAGATATTGCTGACCGCGGAGTCCCGAGTTGTACACGCAATCCTCGCGCGGTGCAAGAGGGAGAGCCTAAGGAGAGCCGATAAAACTATACGGTATTGCGTGGCTGCAGCCGAACGTATAACGTTTATCAGTCGGCCAGACGCAGCTTCTAATTTCTTCCTTATGAATATTGATCGCGACATTACGAAAAAAGTGTGCGCAACACTTACACATATACACACTGAGAAAAAAATTTGTTAATCCCAAAAAATATTTAGTCCGAGCAACTAAACATGTTAGTTAGTTAATTAAAAATTAGTATGTTTCAACAATTATTAAGTTGCACTAAAAAAGATATAATGCATTCATGTCAAGCTTCAAAATTTTTTAATCAAGAATTAATTCAACTAATGTTCAGTTAAACTACCTAAAATGTTTAATTGCTCGTCGGACTAAATATTTTTTGGGATTAACAATTTTTTTTCTCAGTGCATATATAAATAAAGAATAAATTTTATGTTTTTAATAATTTTAATTATTGTATACATATATCTATGTAATATGTAAAATTTTGAATATAAAAATGATTAAGAAAAATTAATAAAAATTATAGCGAAACTTATAATCATTAAAAAATAAAAAATAAAAAACATTTTAGTTATCGGGCGGATTGTCAGTCTAATATTAATTTGTGAATCATACACATTTGTTTAGAATTCTAATCACATGCCGATCATTAAGTGCGGTCTTGCAATCGGATCGTATGCTAAAGATAAAAACGCAACCGTACATTATCAAGTCGATATTAATAATCAATTTGATATTACTAAAGGAGCATTACTTCATTCTCATGTTGTACAAGAATTTATGAAGAAAAGTATTACTTTATAAAATTTAATATTTGAAAATTTCTTAAAAGAATTTTCTCTCTCTTTTTCTTCTCTCTTTCCATCTTTTCTGCTCTCTAAGATATAAACACGAAATAGCCATTGCAACATTGCTCGGAAAACAGCGATGATTGATACGCGAGATGATACCGCTATGGGTACCCAGAAGTTCTCGCATCCATTTTCAAAGGTATCTATGAATTTTAATCCGCCATCGCAAGGAACGTATATAAGTCTTCTTGCAGGCGCAGCGAATGTAGCGTAATGTAGCGAGAGAGAGAGAGAGAGAGAGAGAGAGAGAGAGAGAGAGAGAGAGAG